>NW_027271650.1:1115000-1417500 GCF_040938485.1 Diadema antillarum | reverse complement strand
TTCGAGGCTCACCCTCAGTTTACTGAATGGCAATTCAGGGCTTTAAGCCTTAATAATTAGGGCCACACACAGTCACAGTTTTTGACCTGATAAAGAGACTGTAAAACAACCCTAGAACCTATTTATATTTTTGCTTAATGAATGTTACAGACCCATGTTACGTATTGTTTTTCAGCATCTTCATGATGTCATTTCGATGCCACTTTGGCCATAGGAAACTAGACTAATTATTGCAATAAACATTGGACAGTGCACCAGTCCAAGACTGGCTTGCTGCTCGCTGTATGTACGTGTGTATGCCAGGCAGAGGTGCACGTTCTGCTGAAAGTAGCCAGCGAATACTGATGATGAATTGTCACCATCGGGATTAACCGCACCAGCGACCCCAACCTGTACCGAGTAGATTTCTAGGGTGGCATGGCAGCCCTATCTATGGCTATCGCAGAAACACCTGATATATGGCGTAGCATTTTTTGGTGATCAGAGACAGGGTTTTACACTGAAATTCGTGGCCATGCTGTTAGCAGAGCCGCCGAAGTCGATTTACAATATCTGTTTTAAGAGCCCAGTGAAAGATTTTATCCGAGATTTTAGTCCTTCCGCACTTCGTATCGTAGTACAGCTTACACAGCGCATGCACTAACACTAGTAGCCTTGCTGTTGATCGGGTATGGATAAAACGTAGCACATATTACAGTACACAATGTATGCGTGTGAAAAAAAAAACAGGACGGCGAGCTGAGAACTGAAATGAATATTCATGAGGCGTGACAAATTATACCTCATGCATTCTACAATAGAATGGATGCTGGGCGGTGATTGTATGCTTATCTATTTCGTTTCGATGACAATTTATCTTGTTTTCGGAGGTAATGGTGAGGGATACATAGGCGCCTCTAATATTCAACAATATGGTATTATTACTATTACAACATGTGGCTTTTCGTTGCGAATCCAAGTGTTGTTTTGAACGGTGAGTTGTTTACAGAATTGCAAGCGTCGCAGTGCACTTGATTACTTCACTAAATTGCATACACGTCATCGGGGCGCTGTTACTGGTTACAGCGCCCCCGCGCCGGGGTTACATCGGGATATGCTGGCTTTCTGTAACAGGTTTGCTTTTTTGGGCTGAGTGGCCACAGCCCCATTGCTAGAAACTTGACATGGCTGGAACTTAATATCAATCACAAGTACTGGAGTAGGCTTATTGCCTGAAACTTTGTGTTTGGTCAGAATCAAACCCAATTCAAGTTGCATTTGATTCATCAAAGTTGTGTTTGTGCTTACAAATTCAAATGTCCTTTCTGCAACGGACTTGCGTTTAAACTCAAAGTTGCGTACAAATACAATTTGCGGGACTTCCGTTTGATTATATGAGTTTCTTGCAACTGGGCCCAGGCCAGGAGCATGAGATGCCAGCTTTTCGTCAGTGGCTGGCTAACTTCAGCAGATGATGTGCGTACACTCTAGGCATAGGTTCTATGTACTGTATACGCCATATATTTCGCGAGTCTAAATTTTCGCGAATCAGGAATTCAGGATTTCGCGAGTGGTTAAATTCGCGATCGTGGAGTCCTGTACTGAACGGAAAAGAGTACCCGCGTACGTCACATTCACATTGGGGATCAGAGTCGATATTTTCGTGTGTCTTTAATTTCGCCAATAGCACCTGACTCGTGAAATTCGCGTAATATTTTGCGTATACAATGTATCTCCAGATGGAGGTGTGAGTGAGTAGTGCATTGGTTACTAATACTATGTGACTTTTGTAGGCATCCAACAATATTTATGGCAATAATTTGACTATTGGTTGTCGAATGTGGTTCGCGATGGCATTGTTGAGGAGCTGGAACATGTCAAAATACTTTTCTGTAACTTTAAATATCAATAAGTAGGCCTATCGAAGACAGGTCAAAATAAGTTCATGGCCCCTAATCCCCTGAATTGCCCATGTCCAGATGTAAACAATGTACAGACTGTAAGCCTAAGTAGGGAAAGGAAATACTTTGCTCTCCTACCAGCAGATTAACAGTTACACTTTCTCATTATGATTTCAAGATGCTTGAAAGTTTACTTTGCATACTTGAGTAGTACAGAATCTTGTGTAAATCATCAGTCTACTTTATTTTGAATGAATCTTGAATTGCACAGTTGAAATTCATCTGGATTTACTGTACTTAAGATGTTTTCAAGACTGACAAAAGAGTGATAGGTTCTACTAAGAGGAGTGAGTTGATCCAGTCTTTGACTCATGAACACTTCGTACTGTGAATGATGTGAATAGACTGAGTAACACTGAGTGTTCAGAGATGTTTAACAGTGATCAGTCTATCATCAAGTGAGGTACCGGTAAATATGAATCTGTCACATTTATTCGTGGCTTATAGATTTTTAATGGGTGCTTTCCATGGCTTTAAAATGCGTAAGAGATGAGATCTATTAATAGAGTCTATATCACTGTAAACACACAAATTTTCGCGGTGCATTAATTTTTGTGCATTTTGCGCTACTTTTGGCTGGTGCGAATTCTAAAACCCGCGAAAATATCTTCACAATTTTCTCTGCACATTTTAGATAGATTGACAATCGTGCAGCGGGAATTCAATAACCCGCGAATATGTTTTAGAGCCACTTAGCGCGAAAAATTAACCGCCCGAGAATATGGACGTTTACAGTATTGGTTTGCATGACTGACCTGAATTCATTGCAGAGATCAGAGTGGTAGCTGCTTCATGTAGCAATGTCTTGTGGAGTATGTATGTCTGGGGAAAGTGTTTGGTTTACCTGTCAATAAGATTGATTCTTGCAAGTATAAGCTTAACATGAAGATTGAACCCTTAGTTCTAACCAAACCTTCATATCATATGCAGACATAACCCTACATAGTTGGTGCAGGAGATTATTATTATTATTAGATATTATTACTGCCAATTCACCTCCACTGATATGAGTCTGAGTTTCTTTTCCTTGTTAGCGGTGGAGGTGTCATGTAAAGTGTTAAATATAGTCCATGTGACTATTGAAGTTCTATGGTTGATGCTACTGATGTGGAAAATTGTGAATTTTCCAATAACCGGAGGGCCAAACCCCAAAAAGTCGCTTATTTAACGAGTGAGTCGCACTCTCTCTACAAACTAAGTAGACCATGCTTATTTTCAAGTTTTTATTGTAACAAACAACATTCCACTGGTCTACCTCAAAAAATTTGTTGCGAAAGCCTCCAAATCCAAGATGGCGTCCAAGATGGCCGCCATATTTACTGAATTTGTTATTTGAAAGATAGAATTTGATTGAAAGATCAGATTTCAACAAATGTGATGTCATATGAAAGAGAATAAAATTTTCTACAAGTTGATACCATTTTTGTGGGTTATTGTGATAAGTGGATTGAGATTTTAAGGAAAAAACACTCATTTTTTGATATTTTTCTGAAAAAGGGAAAATCATGAAAATGCTTGATTCAGCATAAATCAGAGAAAGACTGAAGGATTATCTTAAAACGTTTCAAGAATTTTGTTTGACATATCATTAATATTTTGAGAAAATTAGGGGTCAGTACCGATTTTGGTTCAGGAGTTATAATGTCTCAAACTTGAAAACTCACTATGTAAAAATGGCCACTTTAGTTGTGACAATACCTTGTTGGTCGTAAAAAGAGCCTGCGCGCGCCAAGACTACTACACGCACCACTGACACTGGCGCTGTAGCAGTGCCAGTGGTGCGTGTAGTAGTCTTGGCAAACGCAGACATTTTCTTTGACAAACAAGGGTTTGTGCCTGCAAACTAACTTTTCATATCAAGTGGTAGCTCAGGTGACGCTGATTGCTATTATTTCAAAGTAGATTGTTCTGAAGCAGATGAGATGAAGCAAAAATATCTTTCAAATAGAGGTAGAAGCTTGAAACAACCTTGCTATAGAAAGTTTAAAACAAAATCTGGATCAATCACTCAAAAAATTCAAGATTGCAGGCCATCAAAGCTGGCATAGTGTATTGCGCCAAAGTAAATGTATCATTTCGATTTTGATACAATTTTGTCTGTTTTGCTGTCTATTTATATGGTTTTTATATATTCTGAACATTTTAATGCTATTTCAAACCATCTTAGGTTTTTACGGAGACATTTTTTTCAGAATGCATCATGAATATTTCGCTAAAAAGTTTTAAAAAATGAAATTAAAAATGTTTATGAAAACCATGCAGAAATTAACATCTTTCCCATATAATCAATATTTGGAGAAAATTAGAGGTCAGTATTGTATTTGGTTCAGGAGTTATAATGTCTCAAACTTGAAATCCCATTTTACATAATATGCATTTACACGCATCTGTTCCCAAAGACGTCACAGAGGGTCAAATCCAAGATCGTGCTTACTTTTCGAGTTCCACTCTCTCTATAAACAAGACCATACGTAATATTAAGCATACTAAGCAATGTTCCGTAAGTACACCTCAATAGATTTGTTGCAAAAACCTCCAAAGTACAGATGCGGTCCAATAGGGCCGCCATTTTTATTGAAATTGACATTTCAAACATACAATTTGATAGAGACATTGGATTGCAACACATTTGATGTCATATGAAGGAGAGTAAAACTTCCTAAAAGTTGATACCACTTTAGCTGTGTATTGTGATAGATTGGGGGGGGGGGGGGATCCATATTTTTATATTGTTTTGAAAAAAGGAAGAAATGTGAAAATGCATGATTTAGTATTTATCAAAGAAGAACTGAAGAATTATTTTGAAACCTGCGATTAAGATTGAGATTTACTGAGATTGAGACGTAATTCATATTTCTGGAATTACAGGCAATATCATACACTATTGATAAGTTAACGTCTAAAACTTGAAAAAATTACATTTATGCATTATAAATTTTGCATACAATGTGTTTACATGGTCACATGTAATACTGTAACGGTCTAGTGACTTGCAAGTACCTGCAAACTAACTTTTCATGCCAAGTGGTAGGTGACGCTGATCGCTATTACTGTAGCATTTCATCATAGTAGATTGTTCTGAGGCAGATAAAATTGAACAGAAAGTATTTTCCAAAAAGAGATAGGAGCTTGGAATTTGGCACAAATTTTGCCAATGTGTAATATTTAGCGATAAAAATAGTATCCACACAAAATTCAAGATGGCGGTAATTAATCGAGGTTGTCGTTCAAGGCATTATTTACCATTAGTGCACGTAAAACAAAAACCCAGCTTTACTTAATTCCTCAAACTAGTTCTAAACTGTGAGTTAGGGATAGAACAACTAATGTACAAACTGAAATCAGTATAATCAATGCTAAATATTGTTAGATATACTAAATAGATCTGATAAGAATGTTTTTTTTATATACTAAATTGTCAACAGTTATGGCTATGGTTTCTTGAAAAGCAATGGTGATATCTCCGTATGTTTTAGGCTTTAATGGTAGAATACCTTTAGTGTGTTGCGTCAAAGTTAAATCTCAACTTATAACTTATAATTTGATATATTTTTTTAATCTTCTTATATTGCTGTCTATTACATGTTCCTATACATCCGAACGATATTGTGCTAGTGTAAACCATATTGAGGGTCTTTTTTTTTGGGGGGGGGGGGGGTGGAGCTCATTCCAGTGTTAGGGTAAGGCCCAATCTTTGATAAAAAAGAAATGCTTCTGTATCAAAGATATGCTTTTTAACTTGTATGTTACTCTGCTGTTGTAGAAACGCCTGAATGATGATGGTATATGTGTAATAATGTCTGATTCGTAGATGTCCTTGAAAGCCCTTCTGATCCGAACCCCCCCCCCCCCAAAAAAAAAAAAAAAAAAATCCGACATGGCGGCAATTTCTCAACTTTGTTGTGCGAAATGTGTTGTGCGAAATTACTTTTCAGTATATTGTTCGAATAAAATTGTCCAAATTGATTATTCGTGCTGTATATTCACATTTCCAAAAATGCATGCTGAAACTGTATTTTCTGTTACCAGATTTTTCTTACATTGTTTTTAGGCTGATTTCATGTGGGTTATAGTGTCACAATTGATCTGAGCTTATGCCCTTGGTAGATGCTTTCCCATATTAGATATCAGGATCACTCGAGAGTGAAAATGTTCATTTTCATTCATTTTAGAGTGACCTCGGGGATCACTCGAAGAGTGACAAGTGATCCCTAAGGCAGGGCTCGACACTAACGGTGGTCCGGTGGCCCGGGGCCACCAAAAACGCACGTCGGGCCACCAAAATGTCAGAAATGAAGAACATAGGTGGCCTGATCGGGCCACCAAAAAAGATCGGATATTTGCCTTTGGGCCACCAAAAATAAAAGTTAGTGTGGAGCCCTGCCTATTAAGGTCACTCTAAAATGAGTGAAAATGAACATTTTCACTAAAAGTCACTCCAATTTCACTCTAAATTCACCGTTTTCTTGTTATTCACTCCTCACATCAAAAGCAAAAACTTCCACTCGATTTGGGTTTTTTTTTTCTTTTTCGGAGAGTAGAATATCACTGGTTCTAAAAATGTGTCCATAAAAACCTAAGACGGTTTAAGATAGCACAACAGACAAAATTGTATCAAAAACGAAATAATACATTTACTTTGGCGCAATTTTATACACTATGTCAGCTTTGATGGCCTGCAATCTTGAATTTTTTTGAGTGATTGATCCAGATTTTGTTTTAAACTTTCTATAGCAAGGTTGTTTCAAGCTTCTACCTCTATTTGAAAGATATTTTTGCTTCATCTCATCTGCTTCAGAACAATCTACTTTGAAATGATAGCAATCAGCGTCACCTGAGCTACCACTTGATATGAAAAGTTAGTTTGCAGGCACAAACCCTTGTTTGTCAAAGAAAATGTCTGCGTTTGCCAAGACTACTACACGCACCACTGGCACTGCTACAAGCGCCAGTGTCAGTGGTGCGTGTAGTAGTCTTAGCGCGCGCAGGCTCTTTTTACGACCAACAAGGTATTGTCACAACTAAAGTGGCCATTTTTACATAGTGAGTTTTCAAGTTTGAGACATTATAACTCCTGAACCAAAAACGGTACTGACCCCTAATTTTCTCCAAATATTAATGATATGTCAAACAAAATTCTTGAAACATTTTAAGATAATCCTTCAGTCTTTCTCTGATTTATGCTGAATCAAGCATTTTCATGATTTTTCCCTTTTTCAGAAAAATATCAAAAAAATGAGTGTTTTTTCCTTAAAATCTCAATCCACTTATCACAATAACCCACAAAAATGGTATCAACTTGTAGAAAATTTTATTCTCTTTCATATGACATCACATTTGTTGAAATCTGATCTTTCAATCAAATTCTATCTTTCAAATAACAAATTCAGTAAATATGGCGGCCATCTTGGACGCCATCTTGGATTTGGAGGCTTTCGCAACAAATTTTTTGAGGTAGACCAGTGGAATATTGTTTGTTACAATAAAAACTTGAAAATAAGCATGGTCTACTTAGTTTGTAGAGAGAGTGCAACTCGACCTCTGTTTTTAGCTTTTGGCCCCCCGGTTACAAGTACTTTGAGTTAATTATTGAGAATATCTAGTTCTTATGAATAAAAAAATTACACTACCACCACCATCATTAAAAACAAGGAAAAAGGGGAGAAGAAAGGAATATAAGTACAGTATTTCGCAAAGTAGTTGAAGTCTCTGTTACAAATTCTGTAGGATAATTCATAATGCCTGTTTTAAAAAGCGTGGATTCGTTTGAATAGCTGGACCACACAATACAGTTGAACCTCTATTATCCGGCCTCCCTTTATCCGGATCTCTCTATTATCCGGACGCAATCTCGCCGTGATTTTTTTTTTTTTTAATAGTCACTGGAAAGAAAGGGGGATTCCCAACTCCTTGAGAACTCCTACCCAAACACATATGAATTACATATTACTTCCAATATGATTAACATACATTGCATCAAATTTCCTTCCAAATTGCTTACCTTCAGACAGTTCAACATCCCGAAACATCCCCAAATGTAACAATAAAAAGGTTGCAGTATACACATTACTACATGTGGTACTACAATGGGCTACATCAGTACATGTGTATGTATATGTACATGTATAAAGCATTGAGTCTCCCGTATCCGGCCAAATCCCTTATCCGGATGAGCCCCGGTCCCGACTTGTCCGGATACGAGAGGTTCAACTGTATTAGTTGAGGAACAGTAAGTATCTGGAGATCTTCTTGCATAGATCACCTTGAAATGATTTTCATGAAATGTTATGATGAAAGTGAAAGGAAAAGTGCAAGAAGCTATGAGGTCAGCTTATCCTTTCTTTTTTAAAATTTCACTGGAGCCACAATATTATTTTCTTGTTTAATTGCATGTAATTTGAGCTGTGTTCCAAACTCTCTTTTCACTTTCGACAGGGATGGAGCTCAGGGTTGGAAATAAGTATCGCCTTGGTCGCAAGATCGGTAGCGGCTCTTTTGGGGATATCTACCTAGGTGAGTGCCCTTGAGTTGAGAAAGCTTTGTGATAGGTGATAGTTTGCAGGACTCTCCTTATCTAGTTTAATTGAAGTATTTTTGAATGTGTGATTGTGCTGATGTGAGAAAGGGTGTTTTGGTATAGAGTGAATACTGCAGACGGGAGGGGAATCTTTCGAGATGAAGGGGACATTAGTGTGTCACCTTCACACGAGTACTTTCCAGAAGATTGGCAAGGGGCTCTTGTGAGAATGTCCATCCAAGTTAATCTTCATGATTGATAAGATGGTGTTGAATGAGAGAGAAGGAGAAAAGAAGAGAAATAGAGTGTGAGGCTATTCTCACAGACACATAGTAAAAACATGTTACCATTACCAAGTAAAGCCCCTTGTTACTGAAAGTATCAACTGTTAAGAAGATGTTAATGAGGAAGCACTTTAGCTTCATTCTGTGTGTTGTGTGTTCAGTTTGTTTCCCAGTTGCGAGTTTACCACATTTTTTTTTTTTTTTTTAGTGTTTGTTTGGTTCTGTGTAACATTAAACATTGAATTTTTTTTAGGACTGAAACTGAAACTTGTAATAGATATTTATGACCGTCAGTATTAGAAGTTATTCTTACTGTGGGTCTTACATGGAGAAGAATGCGTAGGAGAAGGTGAACAGACTTTTAAAAAATATGTGTGATACAGATCAAACGTAGACATGCAACAATCATCAATTGTGATACCAGTATATTCCAAATGAAATTGATGGCACCATGCATACTGTGCACATAGTTTGCAATATGCACTAATCATTGTCAGTGGGTATATCCCAGGTTGTACTTCGTGTGGGAAGGAGCCTACATTTTAGGTACTGATATGCTTGTGCAGTACACACAATGCGTGTGACTTGCTGTGTGTGCTTCACAATCGATAAGTAAAAATGAATCATTGTCTTTTGAGGAAGAAAAAAGATTGGGTCAGAATTGTCTATTTGCATGAAACATTTTAGATTTTTGAGAATGTCATTTTTGATGTAGTTCAGGTGATAAGTTTATAATACTACTTCCAATTACATTCATTTATGCAGAGAATATTATCTTCCCTGAAGTTAATTAATTGCATGAAAAGCCTAGTATCATTAACTCGATGGATGCCATTAAGACACAAAGGAAAATTCCTTTTTTATTAGAAATATACCTAACTGGCAAATATTGATGTTTTTTTTTTTTTTGCGTTTCACGCATGGAATTAGGTTAATACATTCTGTATGGATTTGAAGCATTCTCCTACCACTCCAATTTAATTATTTTTGCTTCGTGCAAAAATTCTGAATATCTGCGAGGTGAATGTATTCCCTCACCTGCAATGACTTGGAATGAAAAAACACAGCCACAATTTCACAGGGTTAGTCATCCCATAATCACCTCTGAGTCTGTTGTCACAGGGTAATTCATCCCCAAAATTCCCTCCTGTGAGCTATATCTGAATCACAAGGACCACAAGCAAATTGCGTATATATTCATAGGCAAGCATTGTGACTCAATCGGTGCCCCCAATACAGTCTTCCGCTGGATGCTATAGGTGATTAAGCCTGGAGTATGTCAACAAAAGTCAGCTTTGTGTTCAGATCAGGCGCACAGTTCAGTCCCGGTAGCCCGGCCCCAGGTGATTGCTGATAGCCACTTAGCATCACGACAGTTCACTGCTGTGTGATTCTTTGAGCTAAGCAAACAGCAAGCATATCATCAACTGTCTCTGTCCCAATGTTTGCCGTGATGAATGAGAAACAATCATTCGTGATTGAATTACAAAGGGCAAAGCTTTGTTGGCTGTAGAATAAATAACGAAAAGGAGTGTATGCTTGTCAATGTATGATTGTATGATATCAGGTTGTGTATCAGTTTTTTTTTTCCTGCAAGAATAACATTGTAATGATGATTCAAATGCACTGTCGTAGGTCAGCAAACTATGGAAGGGTCTGATGTTATACAAGTACATGTCTTATTCGTACTCATAATGTCACATTATTATGTTATGGCAGGTAACTAGTATGCCGTTGTTTTGACAATGAATTGATATTACTTTATTTATTCATTTTTTTTTTTTTTTTTTAAACAGCCTGGTCAGTATATTCATGATAGAAAATTTAGGAACTCTGAGTGTCTAGTCATTTTATACAGCTCTTTTGACATTATTACACATGGTCTCTAGATGATAATGATTCCAAATTGCTCACTGACACACACACCCAACCACACAGTATGAGTACAACACAACAGCCAATTGATTCTGTAACAGTCTATTCGAAAACAATGATCTTGAAGCCATGTCAGTGCAGTTAAGCTCCCGAAGCTTGCAGTGAATACGTGGTATGTGCTGTGAGTCGTGAAATCACCCCACTGAAGAGTGCATTGCTTCCTAGGCTTGGCATAAAAGTGATTTTTACTGTACATTATTATCATTTCTTGTCAACGTTAATGCTGTATGTCAATGTAAGTCAAGGACTTGTTTGATAACAACCTAAACACACAAGCTCTTAGTCCCTGGCTTTCTGTGACACTAATTCTATTGTCCCAATGCATTCCCTGCTGTAATCATATTCTCACGAACAGCCCTGTAAGTAGCTTAGTGATGGTATTAAGGAGATCATGTGGAATTTAAATGAGAATCAGGGATGTATTGACAAAGAACAGAGGAAATGAAGCCAGTGCTTAAGCCCTTTGTATTGGTAATCCACTTGAACTGTGTCAGTCTATGGCTAGGATTTAACAAAGCAAATTGCTACAGTGTATGTAGAATGTATTGTGGAACTTTGAAACTTGATGAAATAAACCCAGTGGGCAATATTGTTAGTTTGACTGGATTTCTGTGTTCAAAGGCATAGTGTGCTAATAGCCTATTATGAATAAGACTAAGAGAGAGATTTTTAAACTCGTTTTTTTTTTTTTAAAGTTTTCTACACTGATGCCATGCCATATTTAAAGGGAGTAACCAGAAAGGGAAAGAGCTGGAGAGATACAGACAGAGGAAGAGAGAAGGATTGGGAGGGGGGGGGGGGGGGGGGGGGGGGTACAATGTTCTATAAAATGCAGTGCAGCATATTGGCTCAGAGCTAAAAGTGAAGTTTTGCTCATTCCCAAAAATCTGTTGTAATGAGAAACAACAATATGCCCTGTGATTTGTGTGTGTGTGTGAGACCTGGGTATGATTTTTTAAAATTTATTTTGTTAGGTCATCCAGCAGAGGCATGGCCGCATAGGAATTTTTGGCCTTTCCAATATTGATCATCTTTCATCTTTTAGAGAGGCCCAGGGAGCTAGCTCTATATCATATTGAAAGATACTTCTCAGAGATCCCATCCTGTGTAGAATTTTATTATTAGATTAACAGCATTCTAACTGACAGCTCATAAAAGTACTGGTAGGAGCCATGTTTAAATGCAATAATTTCAGAAACATACGACCATATTCATGCCAACTCCTCATATGATCCATTGTGACAGTACAGAAGGGGGGTTAAAGGTCATTGTCAAGTCCACAAACAGCGTACAGTGTGGGTAATACACTGCATGACAAAATGCAGGCAGACCTATTGTATATGAAAGGTGATATCCTATGACATTACTGTGGAGGATTTTGAAGAAAAAAGAGCAGAATGGAGTTCTATTCAATTTCAACACATGTTGTAACATCATGGCATGGCAGAAGACTCAGGGTACCATTTGTAGTCAGGCAGGGCATATCCAATATGATTTGGACACTATGCTTCCATGTTGCCCACCAGTAACTTCAAGTATGTGCTTTGCAATTCTGCCCTAGTGATGTAATCCCAGCAATGGGATTGTGCTGAGTGAACAAGCAAGTTACCTTTGCTACACATACTCTGCATTTTCTTTCTTTTTGTTTTTTGCAGCTCAGTTATGTATTATGGAAATGTTGATGGATGAGATACGCTGATAATAAGTCAATATTTAGAAGTTAAGGAATATTTAAATATTTTTTCAGTATGATTTACTCCTTGATGGTCTGGTCAATTGTTGCTTTTATGCTTTTAGTGGTTTGTGATTTTTTTCCTTGATAGCAATAATGTGTGTGGACAGTGAGTGGACAAGGGCATTAAAATGTGACACAATTCATAAGATTACCCCCGTAGTCTTGCTAAATAAATGAGCAAGCTGCCCCACCTTTGATGCAGTCTTCATGCCGTGCATTGACCATATTCAAGCTGCGCATTCCATTTTATGCTGTGACCATTTGACATACATACACGGACTGTGGACAAATGAAGATTAGGGGCTCTTTCCAAGTTTCAGTTTCTTCTCATTACAGTACCAAAAATAGATACAATGTCATGAATAAATGAATGCAATAAAGTTGCAAATTTTTGCTCAAGAGTATTAAGATAAGATTTTGAACACTTGCGGAGACAAGTGTCGGGACGCCATCAAAAAGAGGAAGTTTTTGTGATCATCGAGAACATCACACTGGCTGCAAGATTCCTCGTCTGAATTTCCCCGGCTTGTTGAGATGTACCTTGGTGCGACCATATGTGGCATTGCTGACATCGTAGATCAACCTTTTGTACATGGCAATCAGCTATATATTTTGTTGCATGAGAAATGAGAATGACAAGTTTTCTCTGTCTGTCCCGTCTTGCTGCCATGGCGCTTGTTGATCATTCCATTCATTGCCAAATTGCTGAAGTCAGAGTAACATGGTGGAGCGATGCATCTCCAGTAGTGGCACTTAGTGAACAAGTTCCCATTGCTTGTTGTCATGAGGCATTACTTGCTACTGTTCTTGGAGAGATGAGTTCCCCTCCTTTTCATTTTCATCCTCTCTCTTCTTTTTTGCTGACAACCCCCCCCCCCCCCCCCACTACTCCAACTGCCACAAAACCCCAATCAGTATTACAGCTTGGGAGTCATATTATACATCGTCTGTAACTGTGCGCTGTAAAGCTAGAAAATTTCATGTGCATGAAACTTGTGAGAATTTTGTGAGGAGCCTGAATTCACAAAACACAAAATGCATGTAGTGTGTGAAAGGTTTTCTCTACACAGTTCCAAAATGTTCATGCCGTGAAAAAGGTTGCTGTCTCAAATTCACGAAAGTTTAATGCCGTCAACGTTTCTGGTTTTATGTAGTACATGTATATTGTGCTGTTTGCACTATCATTCATTTCATGAATTATAGGCATAGGCCTATATCAGTTAAATACCCATTATCCATTTGCAGAATGCCAATAGCAATTTGATCTCCAGTAAGATCTTGTCCAAGCATGTCTGCATTAAAACCTGATGTAGAAATTCTACATGGCTGAGTTTTCACAGAACTGAGTGGAATAAAACTCAGAGAAAACAACAAACAAATCAAAACCAGGAAGATCAATACACGGAGATATTCCATCGTATTATAATGATTGCTTGAGTGGACTGGTGCCATGACCCCATTATACCAGCTGTCAATTAAAAAGTAACCCCTGTGGTAATCATATTAATGTACACCAGCATAGTCATGTTTTCATTTCATTATGATCTGAGGTTATAGCAGAACTTTCAAAACATCTGTTCATATCATCCACTTCCAATTTCATGCTTACTGTGTCAAAGATGTGGTATTGTCATTTTAGATTGTAATTCACCCCCTTCAATTACTTGCTATCAAGTTGCTGACTGATAGATAAAAAGCAAATTTTGCAGAAGCACTTCTTAAGGTTGTAGAAGTATTTTGGATTTGACATAAGAAATAAGCGAGAGTTCAGACATGTCAAAGAGAAATTGTAATCATGTTACATGAATGAGCTTTATATTTGTGAACTGAAGCAGCTCAAACAATATCAAGGGAAACAAGGGAAACATGAATTTGTGTTTTGCTAAATGGTTGATGATAGAAATTTCTGTTTTAAACCCATGATAAAGCAGAATTGGTACAAAAGTGGGAACTTGCTAAATGCTGTTGATATAATCATAAAAAGAAACAACAAAAGTGAACTGCATAGCCGAGTCCTGTTGTCAAAAGCAGAAACCATGGTAACAGTCACTGAAACGTACTCTCTTCAAAGGGCATATATTTTGATAAATGCATCTTATTCACTTGAACACAGCATCACTAGGCCATGCATTGATGTCCATTCAAACAACCACATAACTTGTTTTTGTATGCTGGGCACAAGCATGAAAAATTCAATTTTGCTACTGTAACCATGCATACCAGTATCTTCTGAAAGGTTGGATATATTGATGTTGAGAAGATGTGTTTTACATTATTTTGTTGACCAGATTCTTATTCTCTGTCAGAGTGTACCTACTTCGCACTTTGTTTACGTTCGTGTGCACAAGATGTGTACGATGACTATTAAAGCTTGAATAACATTGGTCTATTACAGCTTTTGGTGTGTCAGATGTAGTGCAGAAGAGACAGACTTGATGTGCTCTTGTCTTTAGAACAGTATCACAGACTGGTAGAGATGCCAGAATCATTTTAGAAAAGCAACACAATTTTCAACTTTCTCATATCTTTCAGGTATTCTACTTTAGAAATGTTCATTCTTGTGTTGTTTTGTGCACTATGAATACAAAAAAAAAAAGATTTAAAATTTGAACAAGTTATGGTACCTAGAAGTGTTTGAACTACTGTAAAACATAATATTTAATAGCGGCATGAAATTTTTGCAAATTGGAGCCAGCGTCCTTTTTCACGGCATGAAATTTTCGCAAAGTGCCTCTAGCATTCAATGCATATAGTATAGACAAGAGCCTTGGCTCTCGCAAAATTCGCGAAATTAAAATGCACACAAACATTAGTCGTTTTACAGTAAGAGTAGCCTATGGACAGACATATTAAAGGCAAGTAGTACATAGGCCCTACAAGCTTGTATGTGTAATTACCATCACCAAGGAGGTTATGTTTTCAAAGGTGTTTATATTTATTTGTTCGTCTGTTTTGTCTGTTTGCAAAATAACTCAAAAAAAAACCTTCTGGATGGATTTGGATGAAATTTTCAGGAAAAATTTATCTGTAGTGACATGAGGAACAGATGATCAATTGTTGGTAGTGATCCGGATCACCATCTAGATCATTTTTTTTTTTTAAGGATTCTTCAGTATTAGTATGGTACATCATAGAGTGCTAAATGACACGCTTGGGACTCTCACAGCTATTGCGCTGTTGGCTAGAAAGTACTGTGATCAGTGGAGGCAGCAATGGCTGGTCAGTAGTGAGGGTATGTTTTGATGGTCAAGGAATCTGATTATGCAGATGATATGAATGCAGGACTGTGATATAGTGTAGAAATCAGAATGTAGTTGGAAGTGAGCTACTTGGTAGAGGTCTTCACTCTCAGAGTGTTTTTCTAGTTGATATTAAAAATACTGTCATATCTGTAAAGCGCTTTGCCTGTCTTTAGTATGTTTCTTACATCAATGAGCATTAAAGTAACTTTAATTCAGGCATGCAGGTGTCATATTGTAGGCTTGATGTATTGCCAGAAGAAAACATGGGATGTCAAGTTCTCAATTTATGTCTATGTTCAACTGACAATGAGTGCAGTAAATCAGATTACCAGAGTGGTAGAAATGTTTGGGTTTCAGTCAATGTCCGTTCAGACTCACTCTTTCCATATCAGTATTTTCTGTTGTCTGCCTTGTCACCATTATAGAACATGTTGAAACTCTGCAATGCAGCTTGTAATGCAAATCTGAAGTTATTTCAATTATAGCATACTCAATCTGTATGAGATTTATGTATGACATAGCCATTTTCAAGATAAAAGAATTCAACGTGATATTCAGTTGTGAAAGAGCCTACAGAGAGACTACTTAAACATATGCCACATTTAAAGTTTATGTTCCTTTATGATTGTATGAGAGACAGTTCAAGTGACGTGTTCTTGGTACATAATATTCAGTGTGTCTGATCTGAATCTGCACTGTTATCACTATGTTGTGGCCATTCTGTATATGTACTCGTGATATATTACTCTTTTAATGGAGGAATCTAATGTGTATGGACATTGAGGTCGAGTGTAAAATGATCAAGTTGTTTGTACCAATCAGCTTCTGGTTGGCGTCAGAGAGTCATCCTGCTCAGAACTGCCACATAAGAAATAATGTTGAATGTATTATTTTATATAATCTCTTGTTGGAAATTCTGTTTCACAATGATGATAATAGTGATCAAATTTCTAGTCCATTAACAACTCCTGCTGCATTCCCTACCACACCCTATCAATTTGAACCTTTCAGGGAAAAATATTGAAAGGCATATGATTCTTATACAGCAGTTGGTACGGCTAAGGGGCATTCTACAAAGAGTCCAAATACCCAGCCCACCAATACACTCGTTGCATTCACAGGCTTCTTCAACAACAAATGTATGCCGCATACATTATTGGGCCCTGCTGGTGGTACGCAGTGACGTTCTGTGTACATGGTGCCGTACATGCATTCTCCCACGCACTGGCTTTCCACAGCCATATGCCTGTTATGCACACACAGGGATGACATCATCAAGTTATTTGTGCCTTAGTGAAGTCTTTTCATCAGACTCTGTCATCAAGTTTTGTTTTATTTAGTTTTCTCTATATGCATGTGTGTGTGTCTGTGTGTACAGATGTGTGTGTTTAGGTTGGTAGGAGGGGCACAGTATAGGAGTGAAGGTACTATAGTAACTTAGGATAGAGGGTGGGGTAGGGTAATTTCAGAGCAGTATATGCACTGTATGTTCCTGATTTTGACCTATTGTACAGTTGCACATGCTATAAAGGCTTACAGTGAACACTTTAAACACATAGATTGTATGATAAGATGATGTTTTATTTTAAATCTGCTTCTACTTTAGCAATCATGATTTGCCAATGTGATCTACATAACTGGAATCTGCTATTTATATATGGTTTTATCAAGATGTTTGTATGAATGATCACTTACAAAACTGCATGTATAAAGACAGTCATCAATAGGGAGCCACAATGACCACAAAAAAAAAAAAGAAAAAGAAAAAAGAAAAAAAAAAGAAAGAAGAAAAGAAACAAGGAGCAAAACCACATCCTGCACTTTGGGATGTGTATCTTGAAAAAAATAAATTCCAAACATCTTTACTATAGACACAGTAATGAATTGTCATAAATAGCTGTGTACTGGTAAATGTCAGTGTTAGCATGCCCTGTGATTTCTATGGAAGGATAATAGGATATGAGGTGATTGGTTGAAGGGAAGACCAGACCCTACCTCTTGTTTTGAAGTACCCTGGTACCTACATGTTTAAGTCAGTTGTATTCTATGAGGAATATGTATGTTGTGGTCATGAGTGTGCGAAATGGGTTTGCCTGTTGATGTGAACAGTGCAAACAAGAAGCACTTCCCGATATGTCCTTAAGGCAAGACAGTTCTTGTTTGCATACTCACAATGTTCTCATTATGTGTTCTTTACATTACCAGGAATGCTGTTGTCGGAATTAGGTTCGTCAAGAAAGGGAGGAATGGACTGAGGGTAATAGGGAAAGAGGGGGGGGGGGGGGCAGGCATGGAAACAATGAGATTTGACATATGTGAAAAGAAATGAATTGAATTGAATATTTTTGAAGGAGCCACAGTGGTCTGCACATGATATTTGAATGAGTTGCACTTTCCAGAGGCAGGTGACACACAATGTTACCATTACTGTGTCTCAATGTGAACTGTGGCACAATGGGTGATGGTCTTTGACCAGGAGATGTGCACGCCTTCACTAGTATCTGTCTTTCTGTGTATATAATTGCATATGTGTGTGTGTGTGTGTGTGTGTGCGTGTGTGGGTGGGTGTGATAGAGAGGAAGAGAGGAAGAGAAAGAGAATGGTTGGAAAGGGGTGGGGCTCAGATACCTGATGTCTTTTCCGTATGAAGTTTGGCTCGGCCTGCCAGAGGCAAGTGCGGCCTCCAACATCAACAGGCAGCCCATCGCTGGCTCCTCTGTCTCCTTAATTACAAACGGAACAACAGTGCCGGAACTTCAAGATATGATGGAGAGAAATCCATTCTTGACGGTAGTTTCAATCAATTTTGCTACGCTGCGTGCTCCCCTTGTCCAGCCTCATTGGGCGCAATCCAACTGTCTGATAACTTTAACAAGAAATGGTTCTGGGAGCACTTTGGAACAGGACAGAATTAGCATTTGTGAAATTCTCTTCATCAAGTCATTGACACCCTAGGCCTCACATTGCCCTAACTCTGACGAGTGCCATAATGAGCTATCTTAGAAAGTGTTTTTTTTTTTTTCTTCTTCTCTTTCTCATGTCCTGTTGAATGAAAGTTGATGTGTTATACAATTACTTTAATTTTCTGGGACAATTAGTGAGGCATGCCTGTGTTTAAAGCCCCTTGCAATGATACTTTTTTTTCTCTCCCAGAATGACATAGTATGTTCCATATTGAACACATGCCATACCTGCCTGTGTCATAATGCATATTATTCCAAATGTCAATATTCACATCCTTTTTTTTTCATTAAAGATCATGCAGAAAAATACTTGTTTCATTCATTTCATAGCAGGAGATTTACTGCACTACCGTCATTGGTAAAATGTATAGAATACAGCGTACTGTATCCATTCAACTGAATATCACTATACTCATCACATCACCAGATAACAGAGTACTAATAATACTCAGTATGCTGATCAAAGAATGTTAATCTTCATAAATTGTACTGTCATAAATGCACAATGGTTGTATTACATACTGGCTCAGTTTTTACAATGACATTTGCAATTCTATGTGGGCACCAGTACAATATGCATTACTGTATACGCCGTTATTTTCGCGTACAGATATTTTCGCAAATGACGAGGTCATAGACATTTTCGCGAGGTGTTGTTTTCATTTCGCGAAATTCGTAAAAATTAAACCCTCGCAAAAATAATGGCGTATACAGTATGTACTAGTGTGTCAGGAGAAACATCACCCATAGTATTAAGTAATTTGCAGTCCATTTATTTACTTGGAAGATACTTGCATGGAATGCATTTGAGAGTTTACCCTTACTGAATTGAACATTTTAAAAGTTAAAATTACGTACCAACTCCTTACTTTATGCTGTCTCATGATTTCAAATGCAGAATTTAGTCCGCATGAAACAGCCTGTTTAAAGGCAGATATCAGCTGCGGTAAACATCTGTATTTTACAGTCTAAACAGGCTGTTAAATGATATACCGACTTCAGGCTTTCAGGTTATTAGATAGTTTTGAAGCGACCTGGAAAGCTTCGGAAAAGAAATAGGAAAAAAGTCAAATCTGTTTGTTGATTTTGTGGTCATCAGTTCTTCTGTTTCCTCGTCAGCTTTTTACTGGCAGCTGATGTGGAAAGTGATGTCTAAAAGTGTAATCTCAAGTGTCTGTGGTTTATTTCTCTGCTAAAAAAAAAAGCCATGTTTTTCTTGCCTTTTGGATGCATTTCTGTCCTGTTCAATAATTTATATTGCAATTAAAAAGAACCCCAACATGGATAATGCTGGAACATAATTCTTACATTTTTTTTTGTCTGCCTTGATGCATTTTTAACTTGTTTGTGCCTTCTGTGAATGAATTACTAATGTTGTTTGTTCCATATTCCTTTCTTCAGGAACAAATATCACAAACGGGGAGGAGGTAGCCATCAAATTAGAATGTCTCAAAACGAAACACCCGCAGCTCCACATAGAGAGCAAGTTCTACAAGATGATGCAGGGTGGAGGTAAGTGTACATCATTGCTGTCTCATACACATCCCAACCTATCCTTGGCCTTTAAAAGTAACATTCACATGACTTTCCTAATAATAATAATAATTACATTTATATGGCGCTTTATACTGGTGTTTCTAAGCGCACTGGTGCTATTCTAAACTTCAAGATTAGCTTGAAGTTATAAACTTTGATGATTACAATGTAGCTTATGGTTTTTATCCCCATGTAAATGCAGTCCAAAGTTAGCAAAAATGTAGAGATTAGTCAATGATTATAACAAAATTTCATAGGGTTTACATTCTATCCATGAGCTGTGGGGTTTAGCATCATGTGGACACGATAATTAACAAACTTGAAAGCTAACTCGTTAGCATTTTATAACCTCTCCATGAACCCCATTCCCCTTAGCTTCTAGGTCAACCTCAAGTGTGTGTTGTACACTACTGTATCATTGCACATTGTCTGGTTTATCGCTAGTGCTGTGTGTATTCTTCTGATTCTGTGGTTTAATCGTCTAGTGGGGCTTTCCTCGAAGTTTAACCTTAAAGATTGGGTGTTGTGTAGACGTGCATCGTAGTTTAAAACTACAAACTTATCATCGAAGTTTAAAACTTTGAAGATTAGAAATGTCTGTAAACCTAACCTTGATAGCTCCTAGGAAATCACTCTCCCCCCCCCCCCCTCCCAAGACAAGACAAATTTCTTACTCAGTGCATATAATGTATCAACTAATCAGAAATGAAGGTAAATAAAAATATGTAGTTATTCTCAGTACGCTAGGTGTCTGGCACATAATGTATGAGGGGTGAATTCATGCGTTCTGTGCTAGGAGGTAAACATCCGTGCAGTAAGAGGGCATAGTGATACCCGAGTCACATTACCAAATTCTGAAATTTGTGTTAATTGTCGTTTTCCATGTGCCAGAAAAATTCACTTTTACCAACCTGGTTTTGATGCACTCAGTGTGTAATACACTTCATGCATGTCTAGGCATTGTGTGTACTTTGTACCTGCCCCTGTTCACCATGAAAGTACTTACCTGGAGCCATACTAATGCGTCATTAACGGGACAGGAATCTTGTTGGTTGAAGCAACTCAAGAGCCTGTAGAGAAGCCAGGCTGCTCCTCTATGGAATACTTGGCTGAAAGGAGATGGCTAGAATGATTCAATAACCCCTAGAACACAATCATCTACACATGCTACACTGTACCATGTAACCCCAAACCTGTATGCCGCCCTGTGCTGCTTTTCCTCCGTTATAGGGTGTGTACACGTTGTGAAATGCATTCAGTCTGTTATGCATGATGTGGTCTATGAAATATACAATATACACTTGTCTTTCTGTTATTTCCTCTTGTTGCTCGTTATCACAAAGCTCACAGAATTATCAGCTCTGCTTCAGTATTGCATATTTGACACTGATTATTTGAAGTTATAAAGAAGGTGATTGCTATTATGTAGTAAGCTACCATTTTGTCAGGCTGTTTGTTTCAAGTGTTTTTGTTTTGCAGTATTGTTTTTTTTTTTTAAGGGGTGGGATGAGGGGAGGGAATGGAAAATCTGTGGATACAAAAGGTAAAGTAATGCATTCCAGTGTACGTGAAGTACAGAGACCTTTAAACATTGGAGATACTTGATGACACAGATATGTCAAGAATGTAATGAAAAAAAAAGAGTATTACTTGTGAAATATAATATTGATCAATGCTTTAAAATATACGTGCAGAACATCTGACCCACATTCTCTGTGTCAGCAGTGCATAATTGAACTTGATATAATCACGGTAGTGCCAATGTGGAGAAAAGCAGAATTAGAGGGTTATTAGTTGTTTTATACATCACATTAACAATAACAATATCCATAATTTAAATTCGTCTCTACTGTAGACCGGAAATTCTCAATGTATGTCCCATGAATAGAGGCTACATCAAAGTATCTTTAGCTTCTGCCCTTCGTAGTGCACTGAATACAATGCCATGCTAATGTTGTTTATCCAGTCCTTTCCAGCACGACCCCTTGCATTTTAATTTTTGGCAGAATGTTTAGGCTTGTTTTGGGCAAGGATGACTAACACGGCACAGGGAGGGGGTAGGAGAATATTGGGAATCTGAGCTACAAACCTCTTAGTCTGTTGCTTCAGACTGTGAAATAGCAGTGCTGCTTACAATAGCCAAACTGAACTTTCCAAATTTGCAGCTTGTGGCATTACATTCTTTGCATAGGACTACTTTTTTCGCTCCTGTTATATGCATCAAATTATCATGCACTTTACTGAACCCCAAAATGTAATGAGTTAAATTTTCAAAATGATGTTTTTACATTCCCTTCTATACCCATTGTGTACAAGGGCTATAATGTACTGGTGTAAGTTAATGTAATATACTTGCAGTAGTGTAATAGTGAATTGGTCTTGAGTTACATCGATGGTGTTGATTGTCAATCATGCCGATGAGCTGATGTTTCATGGGGCTTAAATTGGCTGAAAATAAAGGTTGGGTATCAGAAAACAAGCTTGAAATTACTTCTGTGTGTATTTTTCAAAAATTTTCTTGTGCAGGCTCTGTTTTCAAAAATTCATGATAATACAGCTGTTTACAGCTGTAGGATCATGCCAAATTTCAAAGTATTTACACCGAAGGAGTAAATCCTTGAGAAAGTATTTCAGGCTCCCCCCGAAAAACCCCCCAAACAAATAACAACAACAATAATACTCGACAACAACAAACCAACATTGAAACAGCAAGTTTGAAACAGTGTAGTGGAGAATTGTACAGAAAGAGCAAAAGAAAGACAGTTTGGAAGAGGGATACTGGTAAAATGACAGTGAAGCAAAAGAATATAGTGAATAGGAGAGAGTCTTTCTCATCTGGTCTGCAGGCTCGCAGACTAGGTGGGGCTTGTGTTTGATCGCCTCTCCCCTGTAGCAGTGCACACAATATCAGGCGCTCATGGTTCCTTCTGGTAAAATTGTGGATTGAATATTACGCCTGGGAGGGCATCACAAGAGGAACCCTTCTCCCCCCCCCCCCCCCCCCCCACAGTTTTCTTGCCTTCTTTTCATTCTAGGGGTTTGTGAAAAGCACTTTGTGTTGAACATGAACCACTGCTCATAGTTGAAAGGAGAGGCTATTTCTTTCTCTCAATCAAGTGAAGTACCCACCAAATGATAAGTTGCATGCACAGTTGAAGGGTTCAAATTTCCTTTTTCAAATTTCCTTTCAGATTCAGTGTATTGTCATCAATAAGCTTCTGGAATGATATGTCTGTTTCAATATTATGATTGTGTTATGTTAAGTTCAGCAATATCCAACGTTATTTATATTATGATAAAGCATTGAATCAGTAATGGTGAACTCTCAACCTCAAAAGGTGTGTGTTGTCACAAAGTGATCTTGAGAGAGGTGTGTTGTAAGAGGCATTTCCATACCCCACATACCCACGTTATCTCTTCATGTCTATGCCATATACACGAAAGTGTTTGGTTTCTGCTCTGAATGAAGTTTCTGCAAAAATCCCTTGATATTGTGAAAGTGGAACTGCTGCTACACTGTCTGTTAGGGTGCTACAATTCAAATACAGACGATACATGGTTAAACACTGTTCCTTTATCATGCAACACACCTGTGTTAACCTGTACTTTAAAGGACAAGTTCACCTTCATAAACATAAGGATTGAGAGAATGTAGCAATATTAGTAGAACACATCATTGAAAGTTTGAGGAAAATCAGACAATCTGTTCAAAAGTTATGAATTTTTGAAGTTTTTTTGCAGTACCCGCTGGATGAGAAGACTACTGCAGTGTATGAATAACTTAGATGTCACATGCGTACAACAATATAAGGAAAATATAAAGAGAATTTCACAAAATTCCATCTTTTGAAAAAAGTACACATTCCCCTGACTCGTTACCGATAAATGTTATGGGTAATATTATTCCCCCTGCCTTTAGAAAGAGGCAAGTCAATTGCTCTTTTATTATGCGAAAAAAGTGAAAATATGTTGAATTTTCTTTTATATTTTCTTTATACTGTTGTACGCATATGACTCACAAGCTGTAGTAGTCTCCTCATCCAGCGGTTCCAACACAAAAATTTAAAAAATTCATAACTTTTGCATCGATTGTCCAATTTTCCTCAAACTTTCACTGATGTGTTCTACTAATATTGTTGCATTTTCTCAATCCTTATGTTTATGAAGGTGAACTTGTTCTTTAATGCACCAAAATGTTGAATCCATCAGTTTTTGTGAGATCATAGTTCCCTTGCATTCTGACTAGTTCTACCGACCTTACAGCAGATTTGATCCACAATATATGCGAAGGTGGTATCTTACACATGTAGCTTGCACACATACAATTATGCACTCATGGGGAATAACCTAGGCTACAAATATGTTACACCCGAGTGCTAACAAATAATATGTTCTGAACCACACCCACATGCAGCAGAAGTCTGATTGTTTATGGCTTCATGGATTACACAGAAGTCTATTTAGTCACAGTAGTTGTTTGCAGGATGAGGATATCTTGTTGTCGTGTGTTTGGTTCAAACCCTTGATGAGTATTGTGCCAGGGGCCTTACTGCTCGAAGGACTTCATTCATGGTTGGTGCAGAAATTGACTTCAGATTAAAGTCATAAATATGAAGGACAAAAAACTTTGTGTCTAATGTTGGTTTCGACTTTCATTCCATTTCCTCATTCAAATGTATCATATTTTTAGTATGACCATGAACCCTCATTAATTATAGTAACTCTTTCTTTCAGATCATCCTTTTGGGTATTGCATCGCTCATCATAATGAAATCCTCAAATTACTGTAAACTTGCTAAGCTTGTATATTGCATCGAATACATCATCCCTATGCAAACACTTGGCAGCTAACTTTACGATATGAGTCACTTTAGTGTACTGGAAGCTTTGAGCAACAACTGACATGACATATCAATATCAGTTAAATCTGCTATTAAGATCATCCAGAGTGGTAATCCTTGTCTCTTAAAGAAGTAAGATGGCTAAATTTTTTGAAGTTGCAATGCACCAAATACTTTGGAGCATAGAAAAAAAGGTCTTTCATGTAAGTGTAATTTGCTTGAACAAAGATTTGGTTTCATATGAGTGAACAAGTGGGTTGGCAGTTTTCGGTCCATTAAGCGTTACAGTAAACTGCACCTGAAACTTTACCTGAAAGAAATATCATTTGTTTCTAAAGTTCTTATTGTATTTTCCATATGTGTGGGTGAGATGTCATTATTGTTAAAGTTCTCCATGTGCAATGAATTGTAGCAAAGGATTGCAGTTTAGCACTAAAAGAAGGCTTGTTTATAACTTGTTTTAAAGGTAGGGGATACCTTTTACAGACCTCCCAAAGTGCAGGAAAACATTAAATATGAACCTCAGGGGACTTGTTTAGGTCACTGCTGAGAAATTTGGAAGTCAACAGTTATGTACAATTTGAATAATGCACAAAACTCAACTACTCAATAGTTCTGTGTGTCAGCCACACTTAAGCCTTTTTGTTGCAGTCTTCTGTATTTTTTATCCATAAACACAAATCTAAAAGTATAAGAGCTGATGTAATAACATATAGAGTGTGTGGCAAGAATGTATATAGAAATGTTTGTAAGTTTTGATGAACTTTCTTCACAAAATATACATGATGGACACACATGCAGTGCATGGGTCTGCAAAGGTAGCCTAGTAATGTACTGGAATTTACGGTGAGCCCCGAAAAAAATTCAGTTCAAAATCTAACGGTCAATAAAAATGTACTAAATGTTACCTTCCACTTCAATACCTTATGGGAGTTTCTAAAATGATCCTCTCTTCAACATACCACTGTATTTATACAACTCTTCATTTAAGGCATGCAAATGGGATTCCCTACCTTTAAAGCCCAAACAAAGTTCTGGTACGCCTGCAAAAGTTGTCAAATTTTGCTCCCAAATGTGAACGTATGCTTAGGAAATGTGCGGGATAACGATGTTATGACAAGATATTCGATGGGTAACGACGAAAATGCGAAATATTAACCAAAGAGGTTCAGTCTCAGAACTTACCCGAACGGGGTCAGGCTAAACTCGGACTCGGGGATAACTCGGCTTCGCTTTGACGGCGGGATGAGTTGTAATGGTTGTCCCTCTGATTAGATTGTACAGTGTTGTCCTATGAGAGCGGCCTGTATAAACTAGCGCTTCGTGTTCTGGCTACTCGCAGTAATGGTCCGAGTTGTTACAACGCGCGCATCAAAAACCTCTTTTGCGCGCATGCAAAATTAGTGTGCGCCGATCAAGCACCTCTAAAACAATCAAAGGCGCTTGATAAACAACAACAAAAACTCCAAAGACCGCGCGTCTCAGCAACTGAGGACCGCGCGCTGTCATTTTTGTTTTGTTTGTACAGGATTACGTTAGCACGCACTTTCCTGTCCATTCAGTTAGGCCTCATTTGGTAATTCTGCAGTGGCCAGTAGAATGTGGCGATCACGAACTGCGTGTGAATTGTCTGAAGTAGGGTCAAATTTTTCCCGAGACCGAGTTAGTCTGGAGCCTTCTGGAATAAAAGTCGGTTTTCCTACTATAATCATTTTTCTCAAAATACTCCAAACCGACTCATCATTCCGGCAAACCGCGTCAGCCAGGTCAGTTTCTTAGTGGACTCTTTCGATTTATTGCAAGAAAAAATGAAATGGTGCTAGACGGGTTCTCAAGCACTTACCGAAACTTAGTTTTCACTTTAAGGAGCATATTAAATTTTGGTATGGGGGAGATATAGCAAAGATGCATCATAATCATCCTCATATTTCAAAAAACCTGTGCAAAAGAAGACATCAAAACTAGCAAAGTAACAAATCATGTACAAGTTTGTGTAAAAATTCCCATTTTGCCAGTTGATGGATAATTCGCACCATCAGCTTCCTGTATGCCCTTTTTGAACATCAAGCACCTCATATGCTTGCAAATGTCACTAATTTTTATTGCTTTGTAGGGAACCCAAATTTTGCTGTCTACATGTACAGGCAATTGATGTATATACATTGTAGCTAAACAGTGATAAGAATGTTTGGCATGGTAAATAGGGGGAAAATACATACATCTTGTGGGCTGAAAGGCCTGCTTTGTGCAAAGGAAAATAACTTAATTTGCTGTAAGATTACCAATATGAAGCTTCAGTCTTGATGAACATTTAAAAACAAAATAGAGATGTACAATTACTTGGAAATGGATAGCTGGATTATATAATATCAAGCATTATTACATGCATTGAGGGCTGCAGCATTACATCTTTCTGCGAATTATTCATGTTACAATATGACATTGACAATGAATCTAAGGTAAATATTTAAAAGCCTCTCTATGGATTTTTTCTGAATCCTGACACAGAATTTCGTTAGTTATTATTCATTCAAAAAAAGAAGAAGTTTTGTTTAATGTCTTTTCAGGTATTTTTAGAGAGATGGATAGTGCCATTGATATGTTCTCTTCTCACAAATGTAAACTAAATCTCTTTAGGGCTTTTTACACTTGTGTTTCTTAACCCCGGACTTTCTCTGACCCAGGACTATCGTTAGTCCCGTACCAATTTTTTCAGCTTTTTACACTGGCCAATTAGTCCCGTACTATCTCTTGTCCGGGGCTAAGGAGAAAACTGACCTTTTTACACTCGTATTTCTTAGCCCCGGACTTTCCAAACCACATGAATATTCATGATTACGCTGTGCACTGTACACGTACACGCACGCACCGGCAGCACTTGATTACCTCGTTTCTGATTGGTCAGTGGGGGTCGGACTTCGTCTCTGTCGCTTAGCCCCGGATTATTTTTTCGTTTGGTTTACACTCACTTGCTTGGCACCGCAATTGCGGTGCTAACCCTGCTATTTTGCAGGGCCAGATAGTACCGGACTATCGGTGGGGCTAGCCCACTTTGGCAAAAACGAGTGTAAACAGAAAGTGGGCTAAGGATAGTCACGTACCAACGGTAGGGCTAAGGCCCCCCCTTAGCCCCACCGTTGGTACGGGACTAAGCAAAAATTTACAAGTGTAAAAAGCCCTTTTGATCACTAGCATTTATCACCTTCGGATGTAACATAAAACATAAATGCAGTTCGGAGCAGGTCCCCATTTGCTGGGGCATCTTTGCTTGTGAGAAAAGCAGGCAGGGCTGACTCACCTCATATTTATGTTTATAATCGTGGTAACACTGCTTGACAATCCTGTTAGCACTGCTTGACAAGACCCTGTTCTTATCAACAGTCTCGGACGTATGCTTTCAAACATGCCCAACTGTGCCAGTTTCAAGTGTTTTTCCCCCAGCGTGAGGATCCCATTTCTCTGTATTGGAAGCCATTGCCCCCCCCCCCCCATAAACATAATCTCTTGAGAATATTGATGGAAACTTGAGGAATATTACATGGTAGTGCTCAGCAGGCCAGCTGAACAGGACTGCAAAACATGTGCATGACAATAATGATATTGCCCTTTGAGGTCAACAAACTTCATCAGAAGTCCCCACTCTCCAAGGCTTATTTGTGCACTGTGCATGTTACATTTCTCACCAGTGAGTCTCAAAGTAATCTCCATCTACTGTAAACGTGGAAATTTTCGCGGTACATTAATTTTCGCGGATTTCGCGCTACGCTCGGCTAGCACGAATTCAAAAACGTGCGAATATATCTTCACAATTTTCTACGCACATTTTGAACGGGATGAATTATGTGCGCTTCATCGATGATACTGCTACGTAGTACAATGTACAGGCATGTTTACGCTACTAGTACATTTGTACTGTGCGAAGAGACGATACCCTAGATTGCTGTGTACTGTAGCATGCATGTGTGCACCGCACGCACCGATGCTACAGTCCCCCGTGACTACGGTACTACAGTCACAGCTGTACTACGTATTTGAGTGCTTGTTCTCGCAGTCGAGCCGCTCGCTACGTCGCTTGTCGTACGCTGGCATAGCAGCAGAGGCTTTGGATGAAAGCAGTGAATGTGTACTACAGTAAAGTAACCTGCTGCGGAGCGCGAATTTAAGAACCCGCGAATACGTTTTCGAGCCGCTCAGCGCGAAAAATTAATCGCGCGAAAATATTGACGTTTACAGTATATCGTACTTGATCATACAATTTAAAATCCTAAAGAAAGCAGAAGCTGGTAATTTCAGCGATGATGCTTTATCCAATTCTTCATGACAAAAATATATAATGCTGCTCACTGACACTGGTTTCTGACGGTGCCAGACCAGTGAATATCGCCATTGGACCAGTAACTTTTTCAGGAATTTACCAGTAAAGAATGGAAAAACTGGGTACCTACTGGTCCAATAGACAGGTCTGACCAGTGGAAGAAATATGTTAGTGTGCAGCCCTGATACATATTTTTCTCTCTTTTAAACAAACATGGTTTATCTATTATCAAATATACAGCAGTGTAATACATCACAAAGAAAGCTTGCACTGACTTTTGGAGTCAGGATATGTGTGATATAAAATATTAGGTTTGATTGATATTCAGTAGCAGGTGCTTTAATGTAAGTTATCAACGACCCTCAAATGAAATGTGTGAGCAGCTAGTGCTCTGATTTATTTTCATTAATGAGCTTTTACAGTATAATTTGGTAGTCATTGTCCAGGTGATGTACAATGAAATATAATCCAGGGATATGACTTGTCTCCGTCTGACAATTTTCAATAATCCTTGACCAGCCATTCAGTAAAGAACAGACCCCCTGAAATGTTGACATGAATATGAAAATGTGGGACTATGCATTGATAGCACCATTTTTCAATATTTTGATTTTAACAGTGCTGATTTTAGAGCTGTTTAATGTAAGTAATATGAGCTCAGAAAAAATGTCACCCAAATCTGTCAATACATGAAACACTAATCTCAATCTCCCTTTCTCACTCTTTGCATTAATCCCTTATTCGATATAAGGGAAGGGATATTTATTCTCACTAGCGTTCTACCGCGGGATCCCGCAAATCTGCGGTAGGACGATTTGCCGAACGCGTAATACGCGCTGAACGTTTTTTTCCTCGCGCAGCGGCAGGGGAATAAAAATCGTGCGGAGGAACGCGGTAGGACGCTGATCGTCCTGCCGCGGTAGGACGGGCATGATTCATTCTTCGTGTGCACGCAACTACGGGCAGATACTGAAGTGGTGCACGCACATCTTTTCCCCGTCGATCGGATCTCTGTGGCACAACCTTTGTAACGTTAATGATGCATGCACGATACACTCGTACGCTGGCGCTGAAAATCTAGTTACAAAACCTTGTTGTACATGTATCATGTTGTAGTGTATTTGGGCGGCTCGCTCGAGTGTGTCACGTTAGTAACGGTGCGTTTCAATTTTTGAGTTCTCACGATCGTATTAATAAACATAATACACTTTCTTTCGATCTCAACATCAGCAAAACTGCGTTTGACTTGTTTGCACTTTACGAATTCTTTGAGCTCTGTCACAGCACGATCATGACAAAGTTTTGTTCAATTCCTTGGAAATCATGCTCGGCAAAACTGCGTGTGATTTGTCTACAAATATACAATCTAGCAAATTCTTTGGGCTCTCTCCAGCACGATCATGACATTTTTAAATCTAATTTTATCTTTTTAAAGTTTTTGTTCGATCTCACTTTCAGGAAAATTGCGAGTAATTTTTTTTTTTCTTTGAGTTTGTACAGTACGATCATGACATGTGAAGTAAACTTCAATCCATCACACACTTTCTCATACTAGTAGTAAAGTTGGGCAAGCGTTTTGGAACAAGGAAAAAAAATGCTTGACCGAATCGGGCAAGCAAATTATTTTGAAGTCATCCTTTTCCCCCATATTTTCCCTGAGCTCCAATATCAATAAACCCATAAAAATCGAGCATACGGAAGCCCTAAACTAACGACTGTCTAGCGCTGCTACGCAGTTTCAACAACTTTCGAACACTTACTTTTCGATGAAACACGAACACTCGAGAGATCGCTATGATCGGAAGTACGAGTAGTTATACAATGTACTTGAATATTTATTCCATTGCAATTTGTGTGTGAATAATATTCCGTAGTGACAAAGCCCAATATTTTGGCAGTAAAAGTAGCCACAGCAGAGGAAACTGCCGTTTTCTGCTCGCCGTTTACAAGCTGTTTGCAGGTGAGTATAGGTGACCCCCTTGTAAACAGCCATACAGTACTGTAACTGTTTGTGCACCACGTGTCTGTAGAGCACGCAGCGAATTCGGAGAAACAAAACAGAACGCAGTCACGTAGACAAAGTTGTGAACACCAACTTGACCAAGAAGGAAAACATGAAAAATCCCACGATGGCAAGGTGCCAGACTTGGGGGAAGGGTGGGGCGGTAGAATAGGGAGCATTCAACAAAGGAAACCGCGCGCACTGGTGCATTCCTGGAGGTTATAAACAGTCTGGGGCCTGGGGGACCCGGGATGGACAGGTAAGGAAAGCAAATCGAAGACCGAGGGCGAAGACCAAGGATGTCAAACATTTAATATGATTCGTTATCACAGGCTATTTTTTCTTTTTCCTCTCATTTCTTATCTGTCTGATCTTTCATTTATCGGTAAAAAGAAAAAAAAAACATTAATTGATGTCAGGATTCAAATAACTTTGTTTTTTGTGTGCCTTATTTTCATTTCTACTGAATTATATCTTACCTCAATTATCACCACTGATCGGGAAAAAAACAACAGTAACTGTTCGTTTCTCACAGTTCACAATCCGAAGTTTTTTGTTTTTGTTTTTGTTTTTGTTTTTTTTTTTCATAAAGAAAAAAAAATGAAAGAGAGAAAAAAAAAGTTTCGGTTTTCCGAAGGTTCGCTTAACAAAATATGGAAAAAGAAGAAGAAAAGTTAAGTAATTTTGAAGGTTTGTTGATTCGAAAGCGAAACACAATGTGTAATTCTGAAGATTCCGCAATCCCGAAACTAATAGGCCATAAGTTTCGTGCCACGCATACCTATACATGAGAGTTCGTTCTAAGATTAACAAACTTTTTCTCAGATTTACAAACCCTGGGGTTAATGCCACAGTAATATTCGTATTAACGAATCCTTACATTTTCTTTAACAAACATCTGGAGATTTTGCGTGTTTCAGATTCGAAATAACGGGGTCATCCCACGAGACCGACACCCACGACTCATACAGCCCACGAGTTCGACATTGAAAACAGGTCCATGAGTCATACAGGTCACGAGTCATAGAGCCCACGAGTTCGACGCTGGGCAAATGAAGTTCATGAGTTCGACACTCGGTGAAAACGGCTCACGAGTTCGACATAAATAAAAACAGTCCACGAGTTCGATGGATATACAACACGGGATTTAATGTGTCGGTCTCGTTAGGCCTTTTTTGCTCACGTTAAATGGGTTATTCAAATACCGGTTTTGATTGATTGACTAAACACAGTCACGTGATGGAGGCACATTGGTTATGTTCGCCCATGGGCAGAGCATTTTTGTAATGCTCTCCCATGGGAAAACATTTTCACGTAAGAAATGACAAACGATACCAAACGATTGAACGATCATATTTTTCACGCAATCGATAGGATATAAATTTGCCTATTCCGTACAATGTGAAAATTAAAGCAGATGACCGATAATTGTAATGCGTATGAAAGTGTGATAATTTGACTAACCCATATAGGCCTAATCTAACAGATAATGACTTTCGTTGTCGGGAACATGTACCAAACATTCCACCATCAGGGTTTGAAACACTATTTCGGGGGGCTGTAAGTTCCTCGACTTCGTCGCGGGACTTATAACATTTATAGCATTTCAAACCCTTCGGATGGAACATTCGGTATTTTCCCTCCCCGCCAGTGGACATCATCTATGTCGAACTCAGGGCTGTATGACTCGTGAGGTGTATGACTCCTGGACTGTATATTATGTAAATATGACTCGTGGGTGTCGGTATCGTGACGTACATGCACCCGAAATAACGAAACATCAGAATTTCCTTTCAACGGAATAATGCATACCGTGCCTGAAAGAAATCAACCATTCTAAACCAAAAGATACTATACTTATTTGTTACGATTATATCTCCACGTTTTCTATACCTCCTTGTAAGATATCACTCACTGCTATATGAATACTCCTCGATAAAAAGTAAACTATAGTATGTCGAACCATGTATGTTAACTTATCTTGCCTTAAAGATTTTGTCTTTTCTTGATTATCCCTAATAACCAGAAGGTTCGATAATAAAAAAAGAAATAAATATATAAAAAAATGAGAGGAAGAAAGGATCGAAGGTTCGTTCATTTGATAACGAAAATTGATTCGGTATACTGCAAGTTCGTTTATCAGAAAAATTTTCGTACGACGTGATTCATTCTCTGATCAACGAATCTTATTTCATTTCCAGAGAAACGAACCTTCGGAATAATGCCACAAGTGGGATAAACGAACCTTGTTGATTATTTTCGGATTGACAAACTTCTATATAGTCGGCAGAGGGAATCTGCGTGTATCGGATTTGCAATAACGAACCATCGGCATAACGAACCTCCTTCTTCTTCTTCTTTTTTTTTTGTCGGAAAATGAACACCACGCCTAGAAATCATCGATAGTGTCGAATAAGAATGAAACTGATTTCTTATACCTCAAAGATTATTCTTTTCTGAACTTTCTCCCAATGCCCGAATAAAAAGAGTGGTTTTAGAGCGTGTTGCTCTGAAAGTGCTTTATTCCAAAGGTTCGTGAATCCGAAAATGATGAATGATATGGCCTATTAAATTCTCCGAAGGTTTGCCAATCCGAAATGAAGGTTCGATTTTATGATGGTTCGTTAGTTCATATAATTTATAATAGGGTACTGTTCGTTATTCCGAAGGTTCGTTAATCCGAACATTTTGTGGCGTTATTTCGAAGGTTCGGTAATCCAAAAATGAAATAGGGTTCGTTATTCCGAAGGTCCGTTGATCCGAAAATGAAATAGGGTCCGTAACGAACCTTCGGTATAACGAGCTTTTATTTCATTTTCGGATTAACGAACCTTCGGAATAACGAACCTTATTGCATTTTCGGATTAATGAACCTTCGGAAGAACGAACCTTTGGAATAACGAATCTTCGGAACAACGAATCTTCGGCCTAAAGAACCTTCGGAATAACGAATTGTAACCATATGTATATGTTGAAAAAAATGGTGTTATGTTGAGGTGCATGTAAACACATAATTACAAACACAAGAACACACGATTCACGAACTGGAATACAATCGTAATCTCTATTATGATTGTGGAATTGATGAATTTTATATCTACTCCTGACATTATTGTGATGAAAGAAAAAATATCTGCTTTTTTGAATCTCTCTAAAAAAATCGAGTGAAAATATTCACCCTTAAAGGAGTGAATACAAAAAAGAGTGAATTTCGAGTGAATTTCGAGTGAATTTTGAGTGAAGATGTTCATTTTCACTCGTTTTAGAGTGACCTCAGGGATCACTCCAAATTCTTCGAGTGATCCCTGAGGTCACTCCAAAATGAGTGAAAATGAACTTTGCATTCAAAATTCACTCCAATTTCACACTAAATTCACTCTTTTTGTATTCACTCCTTTAAGAGTGAATATTTTCACTCGATTTTTTTAGAGAGTACGTGTGTGCGGAGATGGGTTAAGATGATAGGTGAGTGGTCGAGTCGCGACTTGATAATGTTTTCATCAGCGTATACTCCATTACAAAAAGTTTTAAAAATGGAGATATCAAGGAATGAAAATTAAATGAAAACACACACCTATAACAGAATCACGCACATACCCGTTTAAAGCTGACAGAAGGTTCGTTAATCCGAAACACACAAATTCCCTATAATACCTAGAGAATCCGAAAATGAAAAAGGGTTCGTTATAATCCGAACATTTGTGGCGGTATTACGAAGGTTCGTTATTCCGAAGGTTCGTTAATCCGAAAATGAAATAGTATTCGTTGTTCTGAATGTTCGTTTATCCGAAAATGAAATTGGGTCCGTAGCGAACATTCGGGATAACGAGATTTGTTTCATTTTCTGATTAACGAACCTTATTTCATTTTCGGATTAATGAACCTTCGGAATAACAAACCTTATCACTTTTTCGGATTATCGAACCTTCGGAATAACGAACCTTCGGACTAAAGAACCTTCGGAATAACGGACCTTCGGAATAACGAACTACAATCGGTAGGCGTAAATTCACACACGAATACACGATATACACCAAGAGACGAACTGGAAAATAATCGTAATCTGAATATGTGGAATTGATTTTATCATTGTTATTTTCATTTTTTCCTCTTCCTCTCCCTTCTTACGAAACTGTGATGATGAAGAAAAAAAAAATTCTGCTTCTTGTATACTATCCACACTTGTGTGCGAAGGTAAGGTGAGGGGTACCGAGTGGTCAGGTGTCGGGGTCATCCAACGAGACATTGGACATTGGAGTAGTGCATACAGATGAGGCTTATGAATATGTCTTACGGTATTTTTTGAAAAAGTGGACCTTCCAGACTTTTATTTTATATTTATTTATTTATTTACAGTATTTATTTTTTTTGGGGTGGCGTATATATACGCACCCTAACACCACCCCCGCTACGGGCCTGCTGATCCTGATCATCCTCTTTGAAATAATGGGCTGCGTGTTCCCCTTGTCATTTATCAGCCCCTTATTCTCATCATCATTTATAACGATGACCTCCCCCCCCCCCCCCCCCCCCCCCGTCTTCGCCGCAGGTTATTCACTGCTGTATAAGTTTGTCTTAATTCGATTAAAGGAGTGGTATAATATATTGGGTGATTTTTTTTTTTTTCATAGCAAGATACAATCAACCTTTATGAAATGTTGAAGAACATACAATTCTAAGAGGAATTGAACATTCATTTGAGCAAAATCTATTTTGAAATGGCTGATATAAAAACAGTGTAAAACAAACGATCGTCAAAGTGGGTCTAACTTTTCTTGAACTGCTTTATTCCACCTCCCTGATATCTCAGCCATTTAAAAACCAATTTTCATCACTAAACTTTGAATTCTTCATAGAATTATGTGTTCTCTATTATTTCATTAGAGATGTCTCATCGAAAAGAAAAAAAAAAAACATCTAGTCCCATCTCAAACAAAACTGTACCATCCCTTTATCGAACCTTTCCCTGTGGAATAATGAACTGTCGGAAAACTCCACAAAGAGTCCGGATAGAATTCCGCAAAATACTACGTGGTGGCCATATTTTACTCTTTCTTTACACACCGATCTGCAATTCCAAACGGTAAAAACAAATGCCAGTCCCTTCCAGTCAAAATGGGATGATGTTCGTTGTTCCGAAGGTTCGTAATTCAAAACAAATTTTCATCAAATACAACTTTGAATTCCTCACAGAATTATGTGCTCGTAAGCAGAAATTAGTAGGGACATACTCAGCAGCTCCAAAATTCGTATTTTGCCCTAAGAATAAAGATTCCTATGTTCAGCGTTCATTGATTGCTTTATGTTATATCAAGGACGCAATATCTGATCTCCAAATGCTTCGGAAGGGGGGGGGGGGGTGCGGAAACTCCAACTGCCTTTCAGGAGAGGGGGATACTTTGATCTTCTCAAGCGAGCTTTTGTGAGAGCGAATGCAAAACTTTATTGGGTATTTTTAATTATCGTTTACTATGAAACATAGACATGCATTGTTTTCAAGCTTTAACTTTAAACATCACCATTTCCGAAGTATATTATTCCAGTTTCTTTTCCCCTAACTATATTAATCTGAAAGTCTGCCACATGCATGATCGCTAAACGCCACGCTTTGCGTGGATGTGCCGAAGTACGAAACGGTTACAGCTCGTTATTCCGAAGGTTCGTTATTCCGAAGGCTCTTTAGTCCGAAGATTCGTTATTCCGAAGGTTCGTTGCTCCGAATTTTATTTTTGGATTGACGAATCTTCGGAATAACGCCACAAATGTTCGGATTAACGAACCCTTTTTCATTTTTGGATTAACGAGCCTCTAAGTATAGGGAATTTGCGTGTTTCGGATTAACGAACCTTCGGAATAACGAACCTTCGGAATAACGAACAGCACCCGTACGAAACACGTGGTTTCACTCAATTCAAAGGAATGAGGTTATTGCAAGTTCGATGGATCGAATGCCCCTCATGACTTAGTTGAAGAAATCAAGAAGTCTTTTACGAGAAAAGAAATAAAAATGAGAGAAAAGAAAAACCCCGAACGAAAGTTGCTAGCCAAAATATCTAAGTAAAATTTAGTGGAAATTTACAGTATGTATATATATAATAATATATATATATATATTTTTTTTTTCACAGGTGAAGTTCCTTCGAACTTTGAATAGGGATACGCAGTTTTGAGGGGCATAAAATTGTCATGATTTTGCTGTCTAATCGGGTACATAGCTCTCAATAAGCATGCGGCTGCATAACATTCTCGTAGTGAATTTGTCTCGGCATACGAGACCCTTCATACTAGTAATATTTCTGTAATTCCATTTTTGATTGAGTGATTAATCAATCCCTTTTATAGTTCAGTGAGCATTAAAATACTGGTATTCAAGCATATATAATCGACTGTTCGATGTTGTCTAGTATGGGCCAAAAGAAAAGCTATACACAATCATGATGTGTTGTTTAGAATCATGATCTTTGCCAATTACAAGCTGATCGTTGTTCGATCGATGTTTCAAGGCTATGTAATACGCTGTTTATTACCAGAAGTGCGCGCATTCTTTCGTCCAGCACCTGGAGTCTGGCAACTGTTTTTGTGGAAATGCCCACAAGTGTATGTTGTGTGTGTGTGTGTGTGGGGGGGGGGGGGGGGGGAGGGGGGGGGGTCAAGTTTCTTCTATCCGAAGAGACTGCATACGCACAATCGGCTCTTCGCTTTTATTTTACTGTCGTCAATGTTTTTTCCCCTTATTCTTTGCTGGTAATAGCATTCGTAATTTAACCGAAAATAAAAAAGGTCAAACGGTTGGTTATTCGGCAATTCCATCCAAGTTGTAAGTTAGTTTAGCATAAAAACCAATACATGTACATGTAATAGTATTTGACAATTACAACAGTGAAAGAAATGATCAAATTTGATCCTGAAATTGATCCTAATGGCGATGTAGAAGAGAGGGAAACGTGGCAGATGGAAGGATTTTTTTTTATCATTGAATTTTAAGAAAATTACAGATCACCAGTATATTTCATGTCGTCAAAACTATATCGTGTTTTTGTGTTTATGTCAGTGCGTGTATGTGGGCATACGTTTACTTGCGTGTTTTAATTCAACTCTCATCGTGTAATATCCCATAATTATAATTACAGCAATCTGCGCATCCCGAGAAAAAACTGAAAGATGTAGCATCTCCTTGCTCAAAGTCTTGTACTACGCCTCCCCCTCCACCACCCCACCCCTCGAAAACCAACCTAACATAACATAGTGTGTTTGAAAACACCGCTGTGCTTCTCAAAAAAAAAAAAAAAAAAAATTAGAGAAGAAAACAACTGTACATTTCGCGTCGTAACGTGTTGATTGCACGTCGGTCTCCCACCACTCAAAGAACATCTTACATGACACCGTGGGAGCTGAACATGAAAGTTGCGTTCTTCCCAGGCACGCACATGTTGAATGACAGCACGTGGTTATTGCGCACCTCTTCTTCTGCAATAGACTGTTCACAGATTTTCTTGCAGACTGATGACTTGATTACATTGTTCTCAATCATTCAACTAGTGTGCGGTACGCGTTTCTCTTCATATTGTTATGGTGCTGTTAATAGCCTGCAGCTGCAGGCCGGGAAAACAACAGCGTGTTTGAAATGGAATTGTTGGGAATATATCACAGGTTACTACTGATTTGAGAAGAATTTGCTTTCCTGTCTTCCAAAGTGGTATGTACAGGCAATCTCCCCTAAAAGCCCAACCAATTTAACGTAAAATCCAGCGATTTTCTTGGGATTGCAACGGTATTTTAGCAGCAGCCTATACTCCTGTAATGATAGGGAGATCAGGAATGAAATTGCACATCGTTTAATACAACCTTGGGCGTCCTTACACACGGAATGAGTTGCCCGTCGAGGCGTGGTAAATATTCTGTAGGTGTAGTATGTACCGATAAGAACTAATTTCCGTAAAACAGTATCCCGACAGTGAAAAGAACTGCCGTGTCGGTAAAATAATGTCAATGTGACGATCAAGCTGTAATTACAATGTACAAAATACAATCTACAAACTACAAGAAAGACATGATATTACATTCGCTCATCAGAAGTGAAATTCATCCACCAAAATTTACATCTAAAAAGGCGAGTCTAAGGAAGGTGTGTGACCGTGGCACATTCCGTATTCTATGTAAATAATCATATAAGAGTTGTCAAAATGCAGCTTCACGATGTTCTTTTTGTGACTTGTGTTTTGTTTTGTCGGGTTTTTTTTTTTCTTAACAAAGGAGCTTCGATATTTGAAGCTCATTTTTCCCATTGGCATTTTAACATGTCAAACGTTGCACTCTCGCTATTCGATTGCCTGACAAAGAATATGAGTCACGTGTAGATATTTTTTTCAGTGATTTCGTTCATTTATATCAACACAAGACTCGCGAATTGTCATGTCACATTATATAGCTCATTTCACTGTCGTTAAATCAGGATTCAGGTACTAACTAGCCTAGACCTACTTAATCATAATCACTTCATCCTTGGATGTAAATTAGGGCCTACACTTTATTTTTTGAGTGATCCCGATAGAATAGTGTCTCAGCTTGAAGGTTGCGCGACGATATTTTTCCACCTCATTTATGATTAAACTGGCATCCATACGGCCACAAACGATTTCAAGCCGTGTAATTCTAGTCTTTACGATATAAAAATGGCCATACGCATCGTAGTACACCCCCAGCTTCTGGCTCTCGTTGGTTGCGTTGCTGCTCGAATTCTCACTTCTGTTGATTGGGATCACACGGCGTACAACCAAACCGGGCTCACACACACACACACACAAAGCATGAGACGTGACCAAAATGTGGCGGTAGAACGCGGAGGGACGCCAGTCGTCCTACCGCGGTAGGACGATCTCTCTCTTACAGAAAAAAATCGCCAGCGCGCACATCATGTCAGATGCGCCTATATACGCGTAAAATCGTCCTCGAGCGTTCCATGCGTCCTCCTGCGGTAGAACGCTAGTGAGAATAAATATCCCTTCCCTAAGAAGAAACACCAAATGCCAAATGCACACAACACTTCCATGCATGCATTTGATATAATCACATAGGTTTTATCTGTAGGCAATTTTGGGTAATCAATGAAAACTTGAAAAAAAATTGTAGAAATACTTGTTGCATTGCAGCTGTGAGTGATTAAACCAGGAAGTCGCAAACTATTTTAAGCATTTGTTTTTATAAAAGGCAATTAGTTGAAAGAATTCCTTGTGGAGCAAGGTTCTGTGGCCAAACTTTTGCATCGAGGGGTAAAGCAGATATCAAAAGTGAAACCTACTTGAAATGATTGTAAACATATGTACAGTCAAACCTGTCTTAGGGACCACTTGTCTATAGTGGCTACCTGCCGTATACGACCACTAAAAGCAATTCCCTTCGAGAGAAAAAGCATGTTAAAGAATCTGTCTGTAATGGCCATCTGTATAATGGCCACTTTTTTCATCTCCCTTGGGTGGCCACTATAGGCAGGTTTGACTGTTCATCATTTTTACTGATTTACTGAGGCAAGGCAACAACAGATTTTATTCATGAAAAAGAGAGAATGTTACTGTAAAAGTGGATATTTTCGTGTGACTAATTTTTCGTGCTCGGCCGCGTAAGAAAGGTTTCGCATGTTTTTAATTCCGTGGAGTCAAGACATCAACTACTGGAACATATGGCAAGCAAAAATATTCGCGTGCTTTTATTTTCGCTCTAGCTTCTGGTTGCACGAATATTTCAACACCGAGAAAATTTCCACTTTTATACAGTAGATCCTCAGCTTGTAACCCAGTGGAAAGAAAAAATGGCTACCAGGTAAACTGTCTCTGCTGCCGATGCATCCACTTGCAAACTAAATTAAAGTCATAAGTGTGATCAAACATGCAACATAGCCACCAGGGTCCATGATGTTTTCTTCCTGTGACCTGTGTGCAGCCGGCCAATGCAGCAGGCCTAATTTGTAAACTTGCTGTTTCTATTGATCTCTTTTGTCAGCGACAACAAAGGTGACGCACTTCAGAATTTGCCAATCAGACTTTGAATAACTGTAGGGAAAAGGATGGGGTGTCGCAAGGGTGGAAAAGGAGGAAAATTTCGAGTCAGGAAAGATGAAACCAATGCTGAATGAATAGAACAATAATATCTGTTGGGCAGCCCCCTCAGTGTGTTTAACAGGAAAATAGGATCAAGTGATGTATTTAAATGGGTAACCGAATTCAGTTCTCAGCACTCAGCTGTGAGTATGCTTGTCTAGACTGATTGAAACACACATAGCAAAAGGAAAAAGGAGGGGGGATTTTGGGGTTCGAAATGAAGTAAGGGTTCTCTTAGTGCCACTCGCAAAAAGCGGCAAAATGGGCAACTGCACGAGAAAAGATAACACTCGCCCATTATTGTCGGTGCTCTCTCAGAGTCCATAACTCCGGGGTATATATATTCATGCTCCCTCGCTGCAGATAAATACTGGCGGTCTCTCATTGTGTGTTTGGTGCATTTATTGTGTGTGTATGTGTGTGTATGTGTGTGTGTGTGTGTGTGTGTGTGTGTGTAAGTAACACATTGCAGAGGAATAACACATGACCCATGTATAAAAGCTCTCAAGTATAAAGAAAGCACAATGGTATGTTTAATGCCAATGGTTCTCCTCACACACAGGCTCTTTTTCAGTTCCCTGGGATGGACTTATTATGCCTCCGCCACGAAGTGGTGCCGGAGGCATTATGTTTTCGGGTTGTCCGTCCGTCCGTCCGTCCGTCCTTCCGTCCGTCCGTAATGAATTTTGTGGACAGGGTAACTATCAAAACCTTTTGAGGTATCCTAATGAAACTTGGCATGTATGTGTATTAGGGGGTGAAGTTGTGCCTATCAACTTTTGGGTGCACATGCTCAAGGTCAAAGGTCAAAAGGTCAAGGTCAAATGCTTAAAATTTCACTATTTCCCCCATATCTATGCAATGCCTGAAGATATTTTCTTGAAACTTAGTGTATACATGTATTACCCAATTAAGATTCTCTGGTAAAAGTTTGGGGTCATGAGGTCAAAAGGTCAAAAGGTCAAAGGTCAAAAGGTCAAGTAAAATGTTAAAATTTTACTTTTTTCTCTCTATCTTGGAAATTGTTCAAGGTATCTTCATGGAACAAAGTATATATGCATGTACTGACTGGCAGTGGTTATCTAGGGAATTTGGGGTTCGTGGGGTCAAAGGTCAGGGGTCAAAGGTCAAGGGCAATACTTCAAAATTTTACTATTTTCCTTATATTTATGCAATGCCAGCAGGATTATTTTTTAAAACTTGATTTATGCATGTATAACCCACTAGATATTCTCTGGAATTTTTTTTTTTTTTTGCCAAGAAGGTAAAAGGTCAAAGATCAAGTAAAAGTGCTGAACTTACTTCTTTGTCCATATCTGGGAAGTGGCTCAAGTTATCTTTAAACTTAGTACATATTTATGTGTGTTCTGCCTGACAGTGATTCTCTTATGAATCAAAGGCCAGATGAAAATGATAACAATTTACTGTTCAATACAGAAATTGCACTTTTACTCCATACCTTGAAAATTACTAAAGTGCGTAAACTTATGAAAGGGTCAAAGTCGAAGTTAAAAGTTCTTAAATCCCCAAATACATGCTCTCCTATTCATCCAATTAAACATAGGTCAAGGAAGGTGGACATTTGATACATTTGTGACAAATATGTCATTTTAATATTTTGCCAATTTTGTGAAAATGTAATCACACATTGTCCACATGTATTATAGACCTATTAGGAGAATCATGCATTATGGCGGAGGCATACCAGTCGCCATAGCGACATTTCTAGTGTGAGAAGTGTTCACTCCCTAAACTTCAAGCATGACAAGAGACTTACCCTGAGTCTTCACATTAAATCATCTATCCTTCCATCTTTTCATCCATCCATAATTTCATCTGATCTATCCATAACTTGCATCTGACAAGCACATCAAATGTGATATTTTCTGGTCATCAGTAATTTGGCTTTGTGATGTTGCTCAGTTGCACTTGTACATAGTACGTGTGTATAACATGCTTCTCTCAAGAGTTAAGAAACTGTCTCTCTTGTACTTTTGTCACCATTTGTATGAAATATAAGGTATATCTTTTGTCCTGATTTATGTTAGATATGAAGCATATCTTTGTCACGGTTTGTATAAGGTAAAAGGTGGCATATACACTATATATATGTCATGATAGGTGTGATATGAAGGTGGTATATCTTTGTCACGATTGGTGTGAGATATACGCCTCATCTTTGTCATGTTTTGAGTGAGATATTGAGCATAATTTTGTCACAATTGGTATAAGACGTATTGTCACAATTTGTGTGAGATTCAAGGCGTATATAGACCTGTCACAATTGGTGTGAGATAGTTAAGGCATATTTTTGTCACAATTGGTGTGAAATATAAGGCATATTGTTATCACAGTTGGTGTGAGGTATAGACATATCTTTGTCATGAGTGGTGTAAGATCATATGCACAAAAGGCATATCTTTGTCACAGTTTGTGTGGGCTGTAAGGCATATCTTTGTCACAGTTTGTGTGGGCTATAAGGCATATCTTTGTCACAGTTGGTGTGGGATATAAGGCATACATTTTTCACAAATTGGGTGAGACACAAGACAAATCTTTGTCATACAGATTCTATATGGCATGAGATATATATTTCAAAGGTAAGGTTTTGTCAGTTATCCCCAGTGCAAAATTGCCTGCTGTGCTCTCCTGCAAATCCCTCCCATGAGCGAAATATAATTGTATTACCAGGGCCTCAGTCTGTGAGAAGACAACTATCCTAAACTTGGGGACCCATGTCTGGTCATTATTGTACATGAACCTCATATAAACACAGTCTATTCATCTCTCCCGTTTCATCTCCCAGGCCCCCTGCTTTTTAATCTCTTTTTAATACTACATATGTGCTGTGTTGTCTGCATCTTGAGTTCATACATTCATGTACTTAACGGGCCTGAACATAGTGTCTGTGTAAAGGAAAACAGCTGAAACTCTTGAAAATACCCAAACAAAGAACCAAGGAAATCCATCAACATTGAATGACTTAAGAAAGCTGTAATTTATGCAATGTGTACATTAATGCCGTCAGTTGTTACTGTTACTACTTTAAGATACTCCATACTGAGATACTTTCTTACATGAGATATTTTCTTCAATGTTTGTATTAGGATGAGAACATTAGATCTTCATGATTTTTGTATTGTTTAGACAGATGAGACATCCCTCTCTTTTTAATGGCTAATCCTGCTTTTGTAAGATCAAATGGTCGTCTGTATGGCAACATTTAATTAGGCAGTTTGAGGGAAACAAAGTGCATTACCTGGTTGTTTATAAACTGAGCAATGATTTTTGTCTCAAATTATGATAGCGAAGAAATTCATATATGCTATGATAATGAGCAATGTAGAAAGACTGTTGAATAGTGTTTGGATATAATATGTACACATTGTACACTTCATGATACGTTGATTGTGTGAAATATTTTGACCACGTACCATCCATGAATGAGAATTTACACAAATCTGAGCCATGGTGCCCTGACTGTTCCAATATCAGTATTTTATTTGAGTGTGAATCTGCATCTTTTCGATTCTCTTTGCAAGGTCCATTTCCCCAGAACTTGTGAGTAGCATCACATCACAAGACCTCGTGCATGGGTCAGGCAATACAGGGACAGATATTCAATGAAATTAAGCACCAATTGGTGCAGACTTTAGCACTTCCTCTGAAGCCTGATGCAGGTATTATTCCCTCACACACACAGCCCATATCTTAGAAAAACCCCCTACCAATATCATTGAAGCCCAGCGATGCGGCTAATGCAAAAATCAGGCTGGAAAATTAATTAACATGAGTAACTCGTTCTCCTGGCACGGTACCACAAATGCCCTGGAATGTAGACACCTTCATGCTCTTTGCAAATTTCTTGTATCTCTTGCAGCATGATGTTTTAACAGACAGTTACATGAACATCATGTGACCAATTGCCTTTTGCTCCTCAATTTGCCAAATTGCAAGTTGGAAATGTTTTGCAAGCCTTGAGGTAAACCTCAAGGATAGCTTTTGCGGTTGTTACACGAATCCCCCAGATGCTTTTTGCATGAAATATGTTAATGCCTTTTTGGCTCCTTATAATTGTGTCATTCACTGACCTATTTTGGTATTGGGTGGAGTAGGGCAGGTGTTTTACTGCGGCAAGCTCTGTGTTTCGGGCGAGATAGGGCTTTGGGAGCAGGGTAGAAGGTGATGGCATAACAACGATGCATGCACTGCAATAGCTGTACGTGACCCTATTGCATTGACATTTGGAAGTGAACGTATGCTACCCCGCACCACTTGGGGAGTTATGTGAGGAGCACAGTTGAGATCGGCACAGGGTGTCATGCCAAAGCAGATGAAGTAGCTGCCCTCGGAAGTGATAGTTTCAGAATTACAGCTTGAGGCATGGCTTGTCAGTGAGACACAGATAAAGTCGCTCTACATGTGTAATATGTGTCATGTGTAGAGAGTATGGTACAATCTTGTATTGCAAGTGAAAGAAAGAAAGAAAGAAAGAAAGAAAATGCAAGTTGATTCAGTCTTGCTCTCACCTGGCTTATCTTCATATTTGATGCGATCTGTTAATGTTCAGTTATGTGTTCAATATTTGAAATTTCTGCTCGATGAGGTTGATGTATAGGTCTTTGGTCCGAGTCATAATAATAACACTTGTGAAAGGATGCATGTTTGATGATTACAACACACTCTGCATGAGTGATCCCTCTATCAGTATCAAGCATTAACATGCTGCAAAACCAGAAATGTTCCTGTGTGTTTTAATTACATGAGAGCAAATATTCATGAAATTAAAATGCGCATGAGAGTTCCTGTGTACCCTGTATGCGTGAATGCCAGTGGCAATTCGCAAAAATTTCATGCCCGAGAAAAGCCGTTGGCTCCAAATCACAAAAATTTCAGGCACTGTTTTTTGATATTTTGCTTTACTGTAATGGGATTGTCTGTTCATGCTCTGTCAGCAAGAGTATTTAGCAGTCACTCTTACCAGATTTTCTTTGATAGATACAGTGTGGCAGAGTAGCTGTCTTCATATGTAGATTTGATTACAGATCAACAAAGTTCAGGGAACATATTACTATTACATAAGGTTGATTTTTAAATTGCATACATGTGCAGGTCCCTGGTATATATGGATATCATATGGGGAGGGTGAATAATTGGCAGACAGAGTCAAGTGTTTGGTCAAGTGCTAGGTAGTTGGCATTTCCGCTTAAAAGTTAAGCAATATATGATACAAGTTCATCAGACTTGGTACATGTTTATGACAGGCCCTTTTTGCACATAAAAATCTCTATGGGTCTGATGCATGGTGGTTGGAAGCATTTAATTTTTGTAACATCTCTACGTTTGTGTGAGAGGACAGGCAATATTTTAGCACTAGGAGTTACCCCCACCCCCCCCCCCCCCCCCCGAAAAAAAAGGTCTGGAATAGGGGTATTGATAAATTACCGGAGGATTGCAGATAACATTATTCATCAGAAAATGAGCATGGCAAATCTGCAGAATCTCCGATCTAGCTGAATTGGACTTGATTTCGTATGAAATGAATATTGCTCTGCTCGATCACGGCCACAACATGCCATGGTGTGATCACACTGCATTCGCAGAAATCTCCCAGGTTGCTTCCATTCAGCGGTGAATGATGCAAAGGCCTCTGTGCAGAGAAATTCCACCCCCATAAATGTTGCACTTTACTGTTGAAGCTTCACAGCCAGTGACGAGCAGCTCCTCAGAAGGTTCATTCACACACATTGAAAAAGCACGGGTCAAACCCTTTTTTTGTTGGCACTCTGGTTCACACGTATGCTGGCCCCCCCCTCCCCCCCCCCCTCCCCCCCCCAAAAAAATTGCGACACACTGGTTCACAAACGAAAATTAGAACTCAAATCGCATTAGTTCGAGCGAGGCCACACTGCGCATGGTTGAGGTACCGCACACCTTACATTACGGGATGTAAGAAAAAATGGTGCGATTGCGCAGAGAGTTCATACACATTTCGCACTGTAAATAATCGGGACAATTCAGCAAAAGCGTGATAATTTCAGAAACATTGCATGTTAAGTGATGCGGGGATCACGATTTGAATCTTGATGATAGTTGGGATTATTACACGCATGAAATAATTTTTTTTTTTTTTTTTTTTGCGTTGCGATTCAAATAGCGACCCAAATAGGCCTAACTGCGACTAAAGGTGGCTGTGTGAATGGTCCTAATAACGTTGCACTTTCCATCTAAGCTTCACTGCCAACGAGGAACAGCTACTCAAGAGTGGGCTCTTTGGAACCGTGTTGAGTGTGTTTAAACAAAGGCTCTCAGTTGTTCCACTACAATGCTCAGTTGAGGGGTCACGCCCAACATCAGCAGGCATGGCCTCACAGCATTGTCTAATACTGTGTTGTCATTTGTTGTTCACAAATTGGAACAAACAAAACGTGTACACTCAGGACTGGTACACATGGATCGGGCAGTTATGAAGATTTTGTGTGATCTCATAATAGTCCTGTGTCTTCAATGGAGCTTGTATTATGGTCAGGCATAGAGTAGATATCAATATATATTATGCCTTTTCCTGGAATCTGAACTTCAGGAAATGGTTTTAACACAAACTAGCATTTGCAGTATTGAAGGGAAACACAAACCAAAACTCATAGGATTAAACTCTGTCATTGGAAGTTGCAGGAGCTGAGATCAAGCATAATAGGACAAGGAATCAGGAAGTGTCAGCTGTGTAAAAAAAATGACAATTATTTCAGAGCTCTTTCTATGTCATTCTGCTCTAAAAACACATGGTGAAAAGTTGAGCCATTTTTCAGTAATGAGGGAAGTGATCATTGATACAGGATACTATTGTTTTCATGAAATTTGCATTTTCATAGATAAGAGTTGAATCATCCCTCAAAAACCGAATAGTTCCTGCAGCTTGACTATCTTCCTTTTGATTTTTGGTTTTTATTTAAAGGCATTATTTACCATTTGCAGATGAAACAAAAACCCAGCTTTGGTGCTTCAAAATAGTCCTAAAATCTGACAGCTTTGGTGCTTCAAAATAGTCCTAAAATGTGAGTTAGGGATAGAAACAACCAGTGTAAAAAAGTTAATCAGTATAATCAATGTTAAGTATTGTTAAATATACAATATGTGAACAAAGGTTATAATAAAATTGTTTCTAGACTAAACTGTCTGCAGTTTTGGTTTAGTTAGAAAAATAGTGATATATCCTTATATTTTAGCTTTATTGCAATATTTTTATATGGTAGGATGTTTTGTGATACAACTGACCTACACGTATACATTAATATGACAACTCAAAATTTTTTTAAATCACTGCGCCCAATGGTAAACAATACCTTTAAGTTTCTCCATAAAAACAGTGATGTCATTAAACAGTAAGGTACCAAACAATGCACATGTGGCAATTAATCATTTAGTGGCTTGAATGCAATTCTTTAGAATACTCAGGTGTATATGTCCATTGTATCTTCAGTACTAAACATTTTCAAATTTTTTGTTTTATCTCCTGTACAACAAGAGGATGTTATGTAAGAAATATGCAAGCAATACCTAGACAATTAAATTACCTAAAGTTGTTGAAATCTTGATGATTCTATCACTAGTATATCAGTATTTCATTGCATTTTCAAAAAGTTAGTGTACAAGTCCCAGACTCTTGAATGCATGTTATTTTCTAAAAGCAAACATGATTGCCAGTGAAGACAAGTTTACTTAAATGTATACAAAATTGGTTTATGTTTATATTCTTCATAATCAGGAAGATATGGAAATTTGCATAATCAACTATTCTTTTCTTTTAAAACAAAATATAGCCAAGTTTGCCTCGCATTGATTCTCATTCCCCAAATTGAACTATGGTGTTTCTGCATACAAGTGTAGAAGCCGTGTAAGCTCAGTCAGCCACTTACTGTTTATGGCCATGCATGCTAAGCGAGTACAGTTACACATTTATTGTGCTTCAATATGCCCCAAGTGACTCACCGCATGCCGGCTTCCTTCATTTGCCAAATTAAAAGCGGGGATCTCAAGCATCTTCGTCTAGCCTTATTTCAGGGCTTTATATTTCACATGATCATACACATACAAGTGTACTATGAAGATGAAAAAAAAAAGGAGTTGTGCTAAATTAAATGTTGTAATTACATACACACACACACATGCACACACACACGCACACATGCACACACACATGCACATAAACACATGCACACAAAGATCGTTCATATGTTTGAACAGCCAGCAGAATGGTAAATGTTACCTGGAATTCATTGAAGGTTGTCAAACTTGATGAACAGCAATACAAAGGAAATACTAAGATTTTATTTTGCTTATTTCTCTGTTTTTAAAGTCGATTACCATGCAGATTGTTGATATCCCAGTTAAGCTGTGTTACCAGTCTTTAAAACTACTGAATCAGGTTTATTCTTTGCTATAGAAGTAAAACGTCTGGGCTTGAATATCAATACCAGACAGTTTCCTCCAATCTCCCCTCCTTCCCCTCTCCCCCTAAAGAAATTTCTTCTTTTGAAAGGCTGTGTGCCAAATGCTTAATTGCTTCAGAATTATGATGAGGAAATCACCTTTATTTGAAGATCTAGAATCAGCTTGGTTTTTCACTGATTAATCCACTTTGTATGCATTTATTCTATACCTTGAGAAAGCAAAGCTTTGATACAAAGATTGGGCTCATGGGCAGGCGTCAGGGGTCATTTACTCCCAAAACCTCAGCTCCTGTCTATTGCTGCAGTTTAGCTAAAACTTTGTTTGTGGTCACCTGCGTTCTCCAGTTATCATTTCTTTAGGAAGAGTATCTGGCGGTTGGTTGAGCAAGGCTGTACAATTGTAGGCCCTTGTTTGGGTCCCCCCCCTCCCCCCCCCCCCAAGATGAGTAGGCACTTTTGTCAAAAGTTGTTTGCCACCTGTGTAGCCATTGACCATTGTGTTAGCGTGTGCTCAAGAGCATGGATTATTCATTGTGCTTTGCTGATTTATAGAAAGTACAAATGTACAGGATAGATTTTGAGTGCTGCAGAAATGTGTGGACAGGACGGAGGGAAATATCGTTTGAGTTTCATAAGCACCTTGCCTGATTGCCGGGGGCAAGAGAAAATCAAAATCAGACAAGTGTTTTGGAACATTTAGAAAAAAATGTTTGCCTGAATTGGGCAAGCAAAAAGTTTTGAAGCCTCCTTTTTCCACTTTTTCCCACCCCTACAAACCCACAAAGTCAACCATACAGACACCAGAGCCCCAAAGATAATGACTGTTTAGTGATGCAACACACTTTGATTTCATTTCAGCAACTTTGTGAAGAAGCCCCAATGCAATGCAATGCCATCACTTGATTGAACCAAGTTTGTTACTCCAATGTGTTGAAGCGTGCAAATCAATGTGTGTTGTTTATGAACTAATCGTTCTTTATTATACCCTTGAATTACACATGATTTTCTTTATAATTTCTTATATTTTGAAATTTCTCTGTGAGCAATTAAAATTCATGTTCGGGCAAGTGTTCTGCAACAATTTGCAAATCTGCTTGCCCAACCAGGCAAGTGGTGAAAAAAAAAAATGTTTTATATTGTATGTAGCACCCTAAAGAGTAGTCACATCACAGCAAAATCTTACAGCGTGAATTTTAATCATGGAATAGTATTGGAGTCATTAGAGTTCCTGTATTGGACAAAAAAAAAAATGGAACAGCAGTCTGAAAGATTGTAACTTGAATTTGTAATTTATTTTTAAAAAAAATTGAACTATACAGAAGTTGTGTAATGCTTTCACATTTTGCTCAACTTTACTTTGCTCTTTATTTTGCTCAAAATTTAGCTGATGCATTGCTCTGACTTACTAGATTTCATGTGTCACAATTTTTTTAAAGTCATTTTTTGTTGTTTTAGTTCTCTTAATGGTATTACATCTGTGGTGCATTCTACTGTAAAACAAGGAATCTTCGCATGCATTTTAATTTCGCGAATTTCGCGAGCGCCAAAATTCGCGAAATTAAAATGCATGTGAAAGCTTTTGTATACACTACATGCAGTGAATGCCAGTAGCAATTCGAGAAAATTTCATGCCACGAAAAAGGCTGTCGGCTCCAATTCGCGAAAATTTCATGCCGCGAATATATCATGTTTTACAGTATTTCACACTCTCTGTAGGCCTGTAAACCATAGAATAGCTGAGTCTTGTTGGACTTTGTGAGAAAGTGTAGTGCTCTCAATTTTGCAATAGTACCTTTAAGAACAAGTAACAAAATATTTGCAAACATATTACTTTGTGACACTTACAAATACCACTTATACAGCCATTGCATTCTACTGAATTGGAGATTTCTCAAAGCTGCCAGCTACTTCAATTTCTCACTTTATGTGAAATAATTGGGTTCAAGTTTATTCAAGGCAGTTTCTGCAAGGGTTTACCGTTACAATAAATATTTATGCAGGAATCATATCCTTGCTTCTTTACATAGCAGAAACAGCAGGAGATACTGGGTCAATTTTTGTGGTACACTGGGCCGTTTGAGTGGGTCAGGCAGAAATGACCACAAATATGGAAATCTTTCAGTGCATGGAGAACTGTGTAGTCTTCTCTCAAGCCTTTGTGAAGGAATGTCAGACTGTGCAGTGAGCCATGTTGCAACTGCAGTAGGTGGCAAGTGAGGATCTCAATTATGGGTTTATAGTTCCATGTGTGATTTAGCATAGGGGCCTATAGTCAGGATGTAGAGCTCAAGGAGTGGCAGACGCAATGGTGCAATAGATGTACACAGGGATACTCGGGGAAATCAAGATTTGCTCTCACAAGCATTCTCTTGAGTTTGTCCTGACATGGCTGTTAGTTTTTGAAAAGCCACAATCTAATTGACAAAGTCTCAAAATTTCAAAATACAATCAAACATTAAATATAACCAAGGCTTGTATACCTAAGTGATATTTGATTGTACTCCGTCAACAAAATCTGCTAACTTAAGCAGATCCTGAATTGATACACTTTTGAAGTATGTAGGGCCTACTGCAGTGATTTCATTGAACAAGTGGTAGGCTATTGCTCAATCAATTTCTTCAGACCTTAGCACTGAATGTACAATATTGTGTACATTTGTGAATCATTTTCATACCCAAATTCAGTTAATGTGCAAGTACATGTACATATCTAACCATCTAACAATACTGTTTAGGGTATATATCTAATTGTTATTTGAGATATGCAATATCAAGATTTAAAATTAATTTACTATCATCTTTAACTGTTCATATACTGCTTTGCATTGAAGAGAATTTCCCTCCGAGCAAATTCCATATACAGATGTGGTTATTTAATTGAATGTCAAAGGGCCATTAATGTCGAGCTATCCTGTTTGTGTCCCAAAGTGAGACAGTGCAAGATTCATAGTTTGATTATACGTTACTGATTTTCCACCTCCTTCCCCTAAAAAAAAAGTAAAGAAAAAATACTTGTATACAAAATGTAGGTTTGCAAGTGGGTAACTGCAATATACCTCTACCACATTATTAGTCTAACAGTAAATGTGAACCATGTTGACATGCCCATACACTTGTTGTGATATCATGTACTTTTATATGAGACTCCATTACATTTTATTCCCAAGGATGTCTTACAAACCAGAGCACTAAAAGATATGAAGGCCAGAAGGCTTAATACAGTATCATATATTATATGATAACAGTTGCAGCAGGATGCTACAGTAGTCACAACCTTTACATGAAGAGACATTCCTTTTCGCATGGCCATTATCTGCAGTGAGTGGAACAGTCTGAAGCACGAGCCAGTAAATGTGCGCTCATAATCTCTGGGCTCACTGCCCTGAATCAGAAGATTTCAGGCTGTTTTGCCATCCTCGAGGTAATGGAGACTCTTACAAGGCAGAACCCTCATGCCAACTGAACCATTTGTGTTCATACACTGTACTTCGAATGTGTATACACACACACACGCACATGCACATATTGTCATGTAAATATACAAGAGATAGATTAATATACCAGGGATGCCAAGTTCAAAAAAATTTTATGAGTTAGATTTTCGTGACTCGGCATCTCGGCATGCGAATGTGCGCGCGAGCGAGGGTGTGAGAGGGGTTTCCCCCCCTGTGGCCTCCCACGGTAGGGAGCTTTTTCAATTTTCAGCTCTTATTAGTGCGATCAGGTGCATACTTAAGTGACTATTTTTTACTTATTTTGAAAGACAAAAGGGAAATATACCTTCAATTGCAACTATCACTTTAATCTTTTGAGCTATGCTCATTATTATAGGCCCAAGTTGCAGACTTCGCCCGATGCGTGAGAAAAATGGGTGTCATGCGTGAGATCGTGAGATGGCCCCTAGATGCTTGAGTCTCACGCAGAATGCGTGAGACTTGGTAGCTCTGATATACAGATTATGTAACAAAAGGCTTCTACCTCTACAATGTATGTTCTTTTACTTAGAAACATAAATGAACATTGATTCAGAACACTGTCATATCTTTTGGAGAACTTCAGTTTATAGAGATTTGGCACATAAGGTGCGTGCCTCTTTGCATATATTGGGATGTATTGATATATCTTATTCTACTCAGGGGAATACATTTGCATCGTATGCTGATCTTACCATAGAAATGTGCACCCGTGGCTACTGAGATTTGCTGCTTTGTGCAAGATATGGCTTTCACAATTTAATTACGTGTACCTCCACAAGAGCATTATGACGTACATGTCTGGAGAGAACAAAGTGTGCCAGTACAGCAGGGCTTGCTGCCACGACAACCCACCCAGCCTGAGTGAGCCAGTATGGGCATCAAAATCCTCCCCCCCCCCATCATCAATGCCTCCCCCCCCCCCCCCCCCCCCCCCCCCCCCCCAATGTGTTGTAATCTAAAACCCCCACTAGTCACAGAGTGCCTGAGAGTTCATGCCAAGTTCATCTCAGGCCACTTCTACCTACCGCCGCCCAGATGCAGAAAAGCCTATTGAGAGACTCCTGTGACCCAACCCAAACACCCGATGCATTTGTCAGGTGTTTTCTTCTGGCGGAGAAAGTATTTGAGCTGCTGTAGCCAGCCCTGTGCAGTGCGCCTTCACAGCCCTGCTTGTGGTCTCGAATTTCTGCATTTTTTTTTTTTTTGTGGTCTTTCAATAATTTCACTACACTATGAATGTTTCACTGCCTGAGAATTTAAATTGGATAGTTCAAATAAACCAGTGGTAACATATGATTCATAAAACATTATCTGTTCCTCTCCCCCCCCATCTTAATTGCTGTTCTGTTATTTTTGTAATGATTTTTCATATCTGTACCCTTCTGTACGGTCAGCTCCTATCTGTATGCTAACTTTCCTGTTCTCACTTCATTCTATTTTCAGTTCTTCAGTCAGTGAAAATTTATTGAATGATTTTAATAATGATACACAAAATTCTAGGGTTAAGATCATCTTCATCGCATCTTTCTATCACCACAAACATTTTGTATCATTCAGATCAATATCTTGGAGCAGCATTGATATCATTTCTTCAAAGAAATTCCCAACTTTTTATGTACATTTGATTGGGCACATTGACTTGATATCTATTTACTAAGTAAATATTCAGCTAAGGTTCTCCAGCGTCATGTTCTTTTTTAAATTCAATGACTGCATTTGCAGAAGCGCTGCTTAAAAGCTGTTAAAATATGCAAGGTCCAAGTACAATGTAGTTGTGCCTCTGTTCAGTCAAACAATTCTAACTGTATTCTGTTTTCCTTCATGCCTTTATAATGTATTCACTGTAAACTGTCTTTTTGCTTCAATTATGATGTATATTTCTATTGTGTTGACAATTACTGTATTTGTAAAAAACTTGAATGAGATGTTTAGCAAAGTTGATTAGATGGTGATTGTTTAGTTGCCTCACCACATTATCTTGTTCATGTTTGTGTGGTGTTTTATTTTTGTCTGTAAGACAACTCTAGGAATTGTTGAAGTATGGTATCACCCTATGTGATTAAAATGCTTGGGACTGATTCCTGTTGTCCTCATATTTATTGTTGTCATGGTGATGATAATGATGATAATATTGATGATGATGATCATCAGTATCATTCTTGTTTATATTAGACTGTGTACCAGTTGTTTCTAACCATTAGCACTCTCACAAATTTTCTCTTTCCTTTACAGTTGGTATTCCGACAGTCAAGTGGTGTGGGGCAGAGGGCGACTACAATGTAATGGTCATGGAACTCCTGGGTCCAAGTCTAGAAGACCTCTTCAACTTCTGTTCAAGAGAGTTTTCACTAAAAACAGTGCTACTCCTGGCTGATCAACTGGTAACTCAAATATTGCATGTTTTGAAAATGAGTTCATTAAGCTCAGATGTTTAAATCTTTTAGTGCTTTGTAGTATCAGTGAGCAAACTCAGCACTTTCTTGAAAGCTTCAGAGTCAGGTATGCTGGTTTAGTTTATTGAAAGATTGTTTTCATTGTCACAGTAGCAATGATATAGAGCATAATGCTAGGCAACGTGAAGTTCCTCCCCACCCCAACCACAACACTAACCTTGAAAAATATCCTGTCTTCTCCACAATACCAAGTGATCCTGCATCTGAAGTATTTGTTCTCAGTGGAGCATGACAACAATGTGAAGTTTGGATAACAAGACATAAACATCAAAATGCATACCCAGAGGCGATAAGAGCTTTAACCCCTGTTGTTTGTTACAAAGATAAGACAGTTCTTGTTTTTTGAGTGAAGATATATCCGGGAGTCATGCTATCGCATACAAGTGCCTCTATTCTTTGTTAAGTCTGTTCTCTTGTATTTGTAACATGACCAAAGGGCAGGTATGGATAAGGAGGAGTGATTTAAGGACAGCAACAATGAGTTAACATTTCTGTGGCATGTGATAAGTAGGAGATACAGTCTGTATTAAGGTGATCACACGCAGGCATAGAAATAGGTTAACTACATTTGTAATGCTGTCCGCATATCTGCCATTCTGGTCAACTGTCTGTGGACCATAGTGCTGAGCTCCCAACCATTCTGAATTTGGAGGAAAAAAAAAATCTGAATTTTGACCATTCTCAATTCTTGTTTCAATAGGAGTTTCCTATTTTTCTTGATAATTTTACTACCCACTCCTATGGGAACTGTTCTTTCTTTCCTACTTTTGACCCAAATCATCCCTATTTTTCAGTTAGGTTGGGAAGTCTGCATAGTGACACATTTGGTGAATTAATATGATGTCTACAAGTATTGGAGAAAACATTCATTAGGATATGCCATAATAAATGATGAGAGGTCATATCCCCCAACACCAGCAGTCCCCTATCATGGGGGAAATGCCCCACCCTTTTCCTAATATTTACCTGTGGTGAAAGGTCAAGGATTTTGTTGTAGGAAATTATGTAGATTTCTTTGCTGACTTTATAATATCTTTTTCATGCTTTTAATACAGAGAGAGTACAGTTTACGACTTAATGAATTAATGTAGGTGAACTTATTCAGATCTGTGTTGCTCTAGTTGAGATCAATCATTCTGTCAATGCGCTATTTACCCACATGCTCTCACTCATGAGTTGATTATGATTGGTAAACAAATGCCTCTTGGCATAATGTGCTTTCATAGCATAGTTAGTCCTGTGTGTGTGTCAGGTGCTCAGATTCACCTGTTCAAATGGTCTGCAGTAATCCTACCATGCAAAGAAGTATGTGCATGTTAGTTTTAGAATCAATATTCATTGGGATTCCGATACCTATCAAGTACCAAAACAAACTATTCAAAGGTCAGTGACTTTACCTGATAATGCAACTAAAATAAGATATCCCTTTCAATACTGTGCATTAGCCATCCACGCAGTCTTACAGTTGTGCTCTGGTGTATTATCAAGTAAAGCATAAAAAATTGACATTGAAAAACATGCAAAGATGAATCAAAATGAGATGTACCATAAAAGAACTAATTAAGGAAGGTCAGCTGAGCATCATACAAGAGATCCCTGGCTTAGTTTAAAGTGTATCTGTACACAAAAATGTGATTTTCTGACATTGTATTTTACTCTATGGTAATGTCCCTGAGAAATCTGAGAGTATTGTTGAGGTTGCTCCCGTGTAGAGATAATGAATTAAGAAGATCAGTCTCCAGACGCCTAAAATTACAGGCACTGTGATCTAAAACTAGTTGTCTAGCATTGGCGATTGCATTCGATCACGTAGTGTGATGGCTTTCAGTTCAAATTTTGATGTTCATTATAGCTTTTCCAGCTCGCAGACGCACGCTTATAGTGTAGGTGTATCAACAAGCAAGATGATACTGATAAACGGCATTTGATAAGATGTTCGCAGACACAGAGGCAAGCAAAAGAAATGTACACACACCAAAGGGCTATGCACTGCTACTATTGAGTGAACTGGCTACAAATGAAGCAGTCATGGTCGCACGCAGATATTAGAAATTCATATTACACATTTTGGTGCTTTTTGTGATGAGCAAGAACTTTCCCTAGGGTAGTAAGGTCATGTTCTTACCCCTTTCAAATTCAAATTTCAGGGTACAGATGTACACTTTAATGTCATGTCTCCATATTCATGTCCCACCAGTGTCTCCATATGTCCCACCAGTTTCCCCAAATGGCGTATGAGAGCAGCAGAGTCTTGGAACATTTCAAACATCAAATACTTTTTGCCAAGAGCGTAAACAATGTATGCGTCGGTCTAGTCATATTCGTGGAGATCGATAATGGCCAATTAGTTTCCTCTTCCTGCAGAAGTGTCCAGCTAAACAATGGGTGCGCACAGACTACTGTTTGTATTTCCCGTGACAAAAGTGCCGACTCCTTGAGCACATGCAGCTCATTGCTAAACAGACTTGAAACCAAAGATAGTAGAGATAACAAGATAGGAAGGCACGCGATAAAAATGGACACAAAATGGCTACCCTACATGACGATACAAATGAGAGCTAAGGACAAACTCAGTACACCTAGAAACATCAATCATTTCTAAAGGTAGAAGTATTTTTATTATCTTAAAGAGATTAAAGAATTATAGTCGTAGCTTTTTATCGATTAAGGGGATTATTTTGAAGAACGAGATTTTAAAGTAGTAAGGATTATTTTGTGGAGATAAAAATTTGGTAACAACATGATCTGAAAATAGAGTTCAGGCTACACTCCCCTAAAGATGCTTGATAAACAACAACAACAACTTCAATGACAGCTCATCTCAGGCAAAGACGCACATCACCTGAGACACGCTGTCTTTGAAGTTGTTGTTGTTTATCAAGCGTCTTTGAGTGGTCTCAGGTGATGTGCGTAATATGCTTGAGGACCGCGCGCTGTCCATTTGTTTTGTACAGGATTAGCACGCACTTTCGTGTCTTTTCGGTTAAGCATCGTTGGTTTAAACCTCAGTCAAGGAGCATTCACATCGGGTATAACATACGTAGAGTTACGTTGTGTAGTGTACCGTTTTTGTGTGCCTACACTGGTCTAAGTAATACTATGCAGAGGGATGCAAAGGGATGTGCAAGATAGACAAAACTCAACATCTTTACTTTTTCTTCTACTTTCAGCATAAAGAAGAGGATGCAGAAAATGTGTAGTTTATACTTAGGCCTACGCAGTACTACCCTACTGTACTGCCTATCCAATCGTACGCTTTACTAAGAGCATGATCCGATGAAAAATCCTGTGAGGCTAAATGCAAGGAATTATCCAGACCTCTTCTTAGAACTTCTTTTTCACGATTCCTTTGACATTTTTTTTTTTATTAGTATGTAGCCTTATTTCACCATATTTGGTACACTGCACGACGCAACTCTATACAGGCCCGATGTGAAAGCCCCTTTACTCTGATCTTTATGAATGTGGAAAAAAAAATGAGGTAGAACTCTTATTTCCAGGCATTATGCTTTTCCCCTTCCTTTTACCTCCCTCAACCTCCCAAGTAGCCAGGTTAGAAGGTCTATGGCATTGAGCCCAGGGATTTAATGCACTGTTGTTGGTGGGTTTTTTTAAAGAATACTTCTGGAAAATTTATGTAACATATATTTTTATTATAATTATTATAATTATCATTATTATCATCATGGTCATTGTAATATTACAACATTTCATTTTTTTTATGAAAGTGGAATGCAGTCATTTCTAGCAAAGTTCACCTTGCATACCGTCACATCCATGAAAGCGTCTGTGGATCCTTTGGAACAAAGTCAACACTTCTACCTTATCCATTGTTGGATTGTACAGTCCGGGGATCTTTTTAGGGTGTGGCTCCCTTATATTGTGACCACAGGTTAGATCTGTACTAAGATATTATAAATGGGGGATAATTTCCTTGGTACAAGTTTATCAGTGCCCTATTTTGTTATGATTATGTGACCTACTCATTCAGACTGGTAAATTGATACAGCATCACATTTGGAACTACACTGTTAATAACAGTAAAGATGCAGTACTTTATACGCCATATGTTTAGTGAGTCTAATCTTTCGTAAATTGGGACTTCCCAACAATTTGTGCACATCGTTCATGTACTACGTACCGCGTACCAGTACACGTCACATTCGTGTTGGGATTAGAGTCGATTTTTTTTCGTGTGTTGTTACATTCGCAAATAGCACCTTGCTTGCAAAAGTCACACAAGAAAACCCCCATGAAATACATGGCGTGTACAGTAGATATCGATTGATTTTCAAAATTTCTTCAGTACTATGACTGTATGCCTGGATTAATCCAAATGTTTACAGCTTTCAAACTTATCTGTCAGCGATTAAGCACTGTCCATGAGTGACAGATACGATCCCCTGAACAATGGCGATAATGGAATAACATCGCCATCGTGATCATTGCTGGTATTTATCACTTGTTTTACGATGTTTTTCAGACAAGGACAACGTATCCATGAGTTAACATAGAAAGTGTTATGTAGCAGCTATCAAAAACAATTCCATTAAATATAACATAGTAGGGATCATTTACAGTATGCCATCTGTTGCTTCTCGAAGTATATATTTTATTTTATTCAAGCAGCATTCCCAAAGAAAAAAAAAAGATAACAGGAAGCCCATCTGCAATTGAACATGCTTCCCAATTAATTTTACAGACATGTGTTTGTTTAACATGTAAAGATACCTTTGTCTGTGAACTTGAAATGAAACAGGAATATAATTGTTAAAAACAAGTCTTGTCTCCCTTTTTATGCTGAATGCTGATAATGATCGCCAGGACCTTGGTATAATCTGTTTACGAGACTTAGGGCCTATGTAGATGGACTAAAACTGTCTGCCACAGACGTTTTGTTTTTGACACTGCCGTTGTTGATGGTCAAAAACATATGGGTGATATTCTAGTATTCCCTTTTCTTTTTTAAACCATCCAGTGATGATATAACATGACAGAAGGTTACTGTATTGCCTGTAGATAAGCTTTGACATTTCCAATGAGTGGAAAGAAAAACCACAATATTGATGGAACAAAAATGGTAATGATAAGAAAAGCTGGAATATTTCATTCCATGTCTAAAAATGAGGAATTTGAATATGGATTGTAGGGAAGGGAAGAATTGAATTTTGTTTTGGTGAATGCTTATTTGTTGGTTGTTGTTTTTTTTTTGCCATCATTGCAGGGTTGGTTTTGACAGCATTTCATGCAGAGTTTTGAAATCTGAGTGATGGGAATTTTTGATAATCAGCTTGTGAAGTTATGAATTATTATATGTTAGATTAGTAGAGATTGGTTTGTATGGTACAGGTATGTCTTTTTTTACGTACTTGGCATGTCTTTTAATAGATACGAATTGTAGAGATAACTACATACACACATTCAACTGACATTATCAAGAATGGTCTTTTAATACACTATTTTTCTAGACATTGCCCTGATAAAGTCACATGTGTAAAGTAATGAATTTTGCAAAATATACAGATTATGACTTGACTGAAAAACAAATGAAATGATTTCGTCAAAAATCCAAGGGCAATACCTTAAAAGTTCTTGTCCAACTTTCAGAGACCTTGAATGATTTTGTTCATGTATTTATACATTGGGTCAATTGAGACTGACCCTCCCCCAACCCCTCAAACAAACAAACAAACAAACAAACAAACAAACAAACAAACAAACAAACAAACAAACAAAAAACAAACAAAAAAACAAAAAAAAAACATGAATACCCAGATGATCAACTTAGTCAGATATTTGACAAATTTACAGGGCATTTCAGAAATTGTTTGCTTGTAACCCTTTTTGCTGCCCATGCACAACCTGCTTAGGGCGGGTTCCTGTGCTTCCATCTTGCACTTGGGCGGAATCAAACAGTAGTAGTGTGACGTTTCTTGTTTTGAGTGCCTTGTTGGAATACTTGCTTAATGTACGATGCTCCTTCCGCTTACTCATTGCCCAACCTATCGACAAGCACCCATTTGGTATATATTCACTACCAAAATTGAAATAGGAGAAAGAAGAAAAAATCTTGGTTTTTCTTCCGTCAGTTCTACAGTAGTGAAGTGATGATCTGCAGATGCGTCAAAACTGTCAAGTTGGGTAGAATCATGGGTAATATGATATCTGAAGTCACTTTTTAGGGCTTTGTGTTTAAGATCTCATGTAATTGGAGTCTCTGTTGACTCTCCACTGCCATCATAACTATTTCTGTCTCCAAGGAGTATTGTAGTAATGACGGCAAACATTATTGTAACAATCTTTGACCAGGGTTCTTTGTCATCTTCAGAGGAAACTGATAATTGTTTTGCGTGTGTTTTTCTTTTCTTTTCTGAGAAGTTTTGATTCACATGCCTGTGCCTTGTTTGTTTCAGCTGTGTGTTTTGTAACCACTAGACATCAAGGGTAAAAACAAAATGAGAGTGCTGCTGTGTGCTTCACCTTGAGAACTGCTGATAGGTTATCTCAAGAAATATGGTGATAGCTTACATGAATCAAGTGGATTTCAAAGTATTTGTCTGTCTGGTAGAAGTATCACATGTCTGTCTAGAGTTTGATTTTTATGAAAGTACACTTCTCAAAAATGTTTTAGCATCTGTTATGATTAAGACTACAAACACTGATATTGATATTTTTGAAATAAGCAGTAAGAGAGTCTCTGTGTGAGGGTAAAAAAAAGAGCAAAAACAAAACAGACCCTAATATGATCCATTTCATTTTGATCTATCCCAAGCAGTTCATCCTATTTATTTTTCAAAGGATAACAGTACAGTAAGTACTGTATATTTGTGTGTGTTTATTTAGCTATGTCCCATCTTCTTTCTTTCTGTTTCTTATCTGTCTTCTCTGTTTCTTCTATTTGGCATTATTGTGTCTCATCATTTAACTTCTCACGAAGTCCTGTCTCTTCCCCACCCCTTCCCAACTTTTCTCCTACTCTAGATCAGCCGGATAGAATACGTCCACAGTAAGAACTTCATCCACAGAGATATAAAGCCGGACAACTTCCTCATGGGTCTGGGAAAGAAGGGCAACATGGTGTATATAATCGACTTTGGCTTGGCCAAGAGGTATAAGGATCCACGCACCAAGCTGCACATAGCCTACCGGGAAAACAAGAATCTGACGGGCACAGCCAGATATGCAAGCATCAACACTCACTTAGGAATTGGTAAGCCCGAAGTTTGTATCAATCTATTATTGCCATCCCCTTATTTTCCCCTTCTCCCTCCCTTCACCCCCATCTGGCATATCACTCATGGAGGAACCTCTTTGTGTGATAACTACGGCTTCAGCAGGGGTCTGGAAGAAAGTGAAGTTCAGTAGGATTGTTTGTTACTGGTTTTTTGTAACTGTTGCCAACAGAATTCGATACATACGTGTATGCACAAACTAGTATCAAAACTGTGAATTGATATACATTTATGGCAGTAGATTTTAAAAGATTTTGTATCTTGAATCCTGAAGGATCGTCAGCTTATGCTGGTGCTGATAGGGAACTGCTCAAGAGATTGTAATGACACGTGTTTGTGAAAAAAAGTTGCCACAGCAAAGATAGATGTACATGTATTACCAAAATATGGGTTTTGTCAAACATAAGAATCTACATCATTTTATAAAACAAATATTATGTATCATTTTGTTCAGGCATTTTAAGTATAATTACCCACACTGAGTACCTTCAAAGCAGTCCAAATACCCATTGCAATAGACTCTTCCAACCTTGCATGGGTAATTCTTACCAGTTCCCTCATTGATGTGCACTATTTGTATACTCCATCCCTAGATGAGATGCTCAAGATTCTATGTTAGCCACATATGCCTGAATTCACGAAGGTGGTCCAATGAAACCATGGTTTAAACCATGGACAAACACCATGGAGCGCCAAGTGTCGCACGGAATATTTCGTTACGAAATTGGTCATTTCGTCGACAAAATGACCGTTTCGTTAACAAAATCATCATTTCGTGGACGAAATGTTCAATTAGTTACAAATTGTTGTCATTTCGTTACAAAATAATCATTTCATCGACGAAATGACTGATTTCGAACAAAATATTCCATGCGATGCTTGGCGCTCCATGGTTTTTGTCCATGGTTTAAACCATGGTTTCATTTGTACCACCTTCGAGAATTTGGGCCATAGTATTTCATTGTGCCTTTCTCACAATTTGTGACAAAAATGTGTGTTTTTTGTTTGTTTTGTTTGTACCTTTACTCATCACTGTCTTCCACAATGTTACCGAACAGAAATGCCTCAAATCACACGGTGACATTTGCAAAACATCAATACTGCCAAGCAGGCAGGCCATGTTTACCAAACGGTCAATACAATGATCATTCAAGTATGTCAACGCCGGGCTGAGAATTTACCCCCCGTTAAGCGTTACCGCTGGTGGTGTGCATTGAGTTGTGAATCCAGCATATTACACTCGCGGTGACATCAGAGGGAACGCTCACAATAAAGTCAAGTGAGCTACCTTCCCACCATGCCGAGTTCCTTCTCATTGTCACCCCCCCCCCCCCCCCTTCGTCTGAGTTGATTTTGTAAAAATTATTGATACAGAATCCTTTTGATGAAATGCAGAAAAAAAGATCAAATTGAATTACAAATTTCGTGCGATAGTACAAGATAATTTCATGATGAAGGACCGTTCGGTCATTGAAGAGCTATAACCAAGGGTAACTCTTTTCACTTTGCACCTGCCACACTGTGAGATGGTAGAATTAAGATGGTGGACTGTTCTATGGCAGCCATCTTGTAATGTTGGTTGGAGATGACTCTGGTGAGACAGAAGATGGATGAAACAATTTCTCTCAACCACCTATTGAGTGGCAAAATCTGCTCAAGATCAGAGAATCTGAAGACATTCTTCAAAAGCAACAACAACATGTTGCAGGGGGCATCTTTTCAGCCGAGAGTACTCTCGTTTCTCAGAACCCTCTGTTTCAGTGAAGGTTTTGATGCCGTTCAGTCCAGTGATGGGTGAATGGAGCTGGACACACCCATTTTCTTCCTTCCGTCATGAGAGAGTATTGCAGGTTTATAGTTACAAGGCCTGTCAGGACACGGAGTAGCTCAAACTGTCTACATGACCCCAGTTTAATTGAAAGACAGTTGCACAGCAGCGAAGCTAGTGTGCCTCATAGAGATGTGTTGTGATTGCTCTCCATGCTGTCCTAGTCTCTATCTTGGTGCATTCTGGGTAATTTGTTGGTGCCATTCTTATTGGCGAAGTAGCACAGTAATAGACACCTTGGTAAATTCTGTTGGTACAGTTCTCATTACACAAAATACCATGGTATTTGTGGTAAGCACTGCGCACATCTCCTACGGGGAGAAAAGATGAAGTGTGAGATCACGTTTAATAGAAATACACCTCTGTTCGATATGTGGTGTTTTGTGACAGGATCCACACTTCAATACCGCATGCATATTTTGTGCAAAGTTTGAGTTACTGCACTAAATGCCACAGTGTTTCATGATGTATGTTGCCGTATATTTTGTAGTATTATAATTGCATTTATATCACAAAGTACCACTGTGTTTGGTTTTCAATGTGAATGCACCTTTTGTGTGTTTCTGTGTTCTCATAGTCTATCTTTGTGTGATATACCTGTGTCTTTGGCAAAGCAAAAAGTGTTATCATATGTGGAGGTATCTGTTTCGTATCGTGTAATTTCAGTCACTGTTCTGTCATGGAATCTGAGCAAGATGAATTGTCGTCATGGGTAAAGTTGATCGTAAGATAAGAGAAAAGCGACAAAGTTTGCATGTGACTATGAACCACCCTAAAAGCTAGAGAGCTGATGGTTTTTGCAAAGCACAGATCATACAAAGATAATCCGCCATGGAGTGCGATGGAACAGACGATAGGGATGATGAGATTGTTGGCAAGAAGCTAGGCAGGGAACTAGTCACTTGTGTTTGCGTGAGGTCAGCTCATCGCTGGCTGCCAGGGTTTCATCTTCACGTGTGCCTTCATGTGCTCTGTGGACATGCGTTAGACTCACAAACAAACCCCTGTTATGATGCTGTCCACGTGTTGCGAGATCTTAGATCTGATTCCGGATATTGTGTAGTCCCAAGGATAGCCTTCACGTGAGGTGGTTTACTTCGTGGCCAAATGAGAATCTAGTGCTGTGAGATGCTATGCTTCGACTGGGCAGTTCGTCCATCCGTGCGACTCAAATATCTTGTCGTTACACTTCCAAAAGAATCACAGAGGCAGATTTTGATCATGTACTTGTACAAGGTGTTCACCTGAGGGTGCAGATGTGCCAACAAGATATCAAATGGGTTGCCTACAGAAGCTCAAAGACCAAAGGTCGATGAATCTTGATTCCAAGGTCTTGTTGTGATATTGATCACAGTTGGGCTTCGTGGAAGGCCATTGATCAAGTGAATGTCATTTGCTTTCAGGCAATTTCACAAGATATTTAAAAGAATCACAGAGTCAAATTTTTGCTTAATTGTTATGGCCAAGGTATTCAATTCTTTGATGTCAGTTTATTATTATGAACATAATCAGATGTGGCATGCTTCCTGAGTAGGTCTTAGGAGAGCTTAATACTCAAAAGTTAAGCTTTTGTAATGGAAGCATGTATCTTATTAAAAAAAAACCAGTCATATTTTGTTTGAATTATCATGTGCATTTGCCCCCTCTAGCTCTTGAAGACAGTAAGATTGAAATATGACCTCCCCCCTGGAAAACCTTGCTGAAGATCTAGTATGCCCCAAATTTTCAAGATTGATATGGATCTATGTGAGACTGCAATGATCATTGATGTGAAAAAAAAAGTATTATGCATGAGTTTCACTTCACTTGTAGAGAGCAATTTTCTTATCTAAACCTTTCCTTGTGCATTGCATGTGGCACGTAATTATTTTTCAAGTGAAAGTGACTGGAAATCAAAGTTTTGCAACATTTTCATATCTTTCAAAATATAGCATCTTGCAGTGTTTATTCTAATGAACTCTCAGTTACTTTTTATGCCTCCGCCAACAAAGTAGCCGGAGGCATTCGGGTCGTCCGTCCGTCCGTCCGTCCCGTTTTGTTTTTGTCGATATCTCAAGAACCGTGAGGTGGTTTTGCATCAAACTTGGTATGAGGATATATCCTGGGGGGATGATACTTTGTTTGGATTTTAGGGTCACGGGGTCAAAGGTCACAGGTTATTTTGTGAAAAAAAGGTTGAAATTTCATGTTTTTCTCCATATCTCGCAAATGGTTCAAGGTATCTTCATGGAACTTAGTATCTCATATACATGTACCGATGGGCAGTGATTATCTAGGGAATTTGGGGGTCATGGGTCAAAGGTCAGGGGGTCAAAGGTCAAGGTCAACTCCTCAAAATATCACTACTTTCCTTATATTTATGCAATGCCTGAAGGATTTTTTTTAAAACTTGAATTATGCATGTATAACCCAATATATATTCTGTGGGAAGTTTCTTGCCAAAAGGTCAAAGGTCAAAAGGTCAAAGGTCAAGTGAAAGTGCTAAATTGCACTTCTTCCTCCATATCTCAAGTAACTCAAGGTATTATCATGAAACTTACATATTTATGCATGTTCTACCTAACAGTGATTCTCTTCGGAACTGTGAGGTCAAAGGTCAAAGGCCAGGTTTAGATAATACTATTTTACCATTTGATACTGAAATTATACTTTTTCTCAATACCTTGAAAATTACTCAATGCATAAACTTATAAAAGGGTCAAAAGTCAAGTAAAAATCATCAGTTCCCCCAAATATCTGCACTCTGACGTTTTAATCATTCATCCAATTGAACCTGGTTCTAGGAAAGTGAACATTCAGCACATTTGTGGCAAACCTGTCATTTTAATATTTCGCCAATTGTGTGAAACTGTCATCACACATTGTCAAGACATTGTACTATAGACCTATTAGGAGAACCATGCATTATGGCGGAGGCATACACCAGTCGCCGTAGCGACATTTCTAGTTAGCAATGTTTTTTGTGTTTATTTGGTATTTATTTTCCAGTCAGCTACACGTGAGATCATTGTGGGAAGTTGCTCACCAGCTCATAGTGTGCAAAGATGTTATTGCACAAATCCCCAGTAATATCCTGATAGCCAGGCTTTATATTTTGCCCTGAGTTTGGGTAGCCTTACAACAGGAATCCTTCCTGACAGATGGAAGTGGATATTCATATGGCAGTGTTGAAAGCTGTCACCAGCATGTGACTGCTTCCTAATCTCTTAAAAGCTCTGGAAGAATTGAAAAGTGAATAGAGTTTATAATGTCATTCGAGGCTATCGCATAAAGGGGATGTGCATTCGCATGTTGGAATGGTGAAAAAGCTCGAGAGAGAGTCTTACTATCCCGTGTCCTGTTGGACTTCACAGCTGTCCCGCAGTGGTCAGTTTGATGACAGGTAGTCGGTCAGAGCCCCGCCAAAAGGAAGGGAGACGCATTTAAAGGGATGTAAGATGTGGACAGATATACGCTGTTGATCAAATGTGGCAAGTTTATGAGCAGATTTACTTTAAGACTTAAAGGTGTGGAAATAAGGGAAAGAAAGATTGGCCTTTAGAAAGTCATTGAAAAAAGGGAATGAAATGATATAGGCCATGTCAGACATTGATTTGATGTACTGTCTTTCAGCTTTCTTTGGATTTTAACTGCCAATTGATCATGCTTTATAGATTAATGCTTGTTTTGTGGATTTGATAACTGGTGGAAATGACCAGAAGTGGATGTTATATGTCATCAGATCATGCTAAAACTATGATACAGGTGATTAATCACATTCAAAGGTGACAGAGCTTGTGAGATTTTCATTTTCAAATCTAGTGAGGGGATAGTATAATAAGTACAATAATGACTTATTTTGACATGATTTTCCCCCGATTGTATTCATGCCATCATTGATTTATTATGCACATGAATGATGAGGATTTCCCTCGCCTTGTCTCTGACTGAATGCTGGGTCTCTGTGTGCTGGTGATCATGATATCCACATTAGTTGCGATGAATCTGAAGGAGGAAATACCAGCCCTTCTGACTTCTGAACGTGCTTGGTTGGGCGAAGCATTTGGATTCTGAGGTAGCACAGATACGACTTTTGAATTTCCACGAGAGTGAGGGAAGTTACAGCAAATGTGTTTTAATATCAGCCTTCAACTCCCCGAAACTAGCTACTGCTGCAGACTAAATGGGCATTGTCTTAATGGCAGTTTCATGTCTGTAAAATCTTCAAACTGCATGTAATTACTGTAATTGAAAGTTCCAAGAGACTATTTGAAGAGGAAATGGGGCTTACTGGTTACAGGCATTGCATATAAAGTTCATTATCACGAATCTGCAAGGCAGAAAAATGGATTTGATGAAGTCATTTGCAGTAGGTCTTTTTTTGTGTGTGTGTGTGTGTGTGTATGTGTGTACTGTTGATTAGATGCATCGTAGTCTCTTAATAGAAAGATGTCAGTGTATCTAAGTGTTTATATTCATGGTCCCATTGCCTTTTATGAACATGCTTCCTGCACCAATCCATTTCAGTTTCACTTCTAGATAGTTAAACTTTGTTTTTGCCTGCGTCTGTAGCGGAAGGTCAGTTAAAGTGTTGCATGTGCAGAACAAGTGATGAAATTGGCTTTTTGTGATTTCAACGGTACAAGTTTGTGTAGAATTTGAAGTGCCGGGAAATTGGTATTCATTCTATTTTGAGCAATTCTGGTCGGTCTGATATGTTTTTATGTTGTGTAATCAAAAGTGTCGTAGACCTACACTGATCCTGACATAAGCAGGATAGTAATGGATTCATTGTTTTGTATGTTTACTTTGTCAAGCAAGCAGATGTACTGTTTGGATGCATGTTCCTCACCTTAAAGGTGTACTTGCAGAAGGTGAATGCTCTGCCTGATGGTGCAATTCTTAGAATTTGATTGAACAGGTGGCAGCATACACGAGGGGAGGAAGAAAAAACAGAAGGCAGAAACGGTAACCCAAGGAGGGTAAAGATCAGATTAAGTCTGCATGTTTGACATAGAAATACAGCATGGTGGGGAAGTGATCAAATTGGGCTGCAGACAGGAGCCCGCATCACAGCAGTGCATCTGACCGCAGAAAGAGACAGAGTATGGCAAAGCCAACTGGAGGTTATCTGAAGAACACAGAGTCTGGGTGTATTGGTACTTTAAAAATCCTGAGCCAAGTTCAAGGGGATTGGGGGGGGGGGGGGGGGGGAGTTCTGATGGCTACAGCTTGGAACAGGGGACTCCCAGAAAGGGGAAGGGTAATCTGGAACAGGCACCCCCTAGCAATCAGGGAAGGAGATGTCATGTGATACAGGCTGGATCATACTGAGGTCACTGAGCTGTCATGTGGTATGGCATTGATATACCAGGGCTAGGGGTGTATCCCTGTACCCCCCTCCCTGAACCCTTGTCGAACTTGTCAAACGAAGATTAAATCCTGACTGAAATCCTGCTAGTTGTATGCCATTTCTGCTACAACAAAAACTCACTAGCATTTTGAATCAAAGAATTTTGTGTGGAATGTCCACACATGCACAAACACACCCACACAAATATACATCCATGCACATACTGCCATACGCACACACAAACTTTTTTGTTTTCCAGTAATCTCTATTTGATTTCAGTAATGATTAGTTTAACATTAAATTTTAGTGTTACATACAACAAATATACTCAGTAAATTCATTGGAAAAAAAGCACATACAACCAAATTTTATTTATACTAAATGAAGTATTCAATTTCTTATTACAGAAAAACTAGATTTTTTTTTTGCTTGTCTTGAAGCGTTATTTGATATCCTTTAATGATATAACAAATCAGTCATAAAGTCAATTATTACATAGCATTTCCTACAGTATGATATTGATATTATTATCATTATTCTGCAGATGCACACCAGCAAACACACGCACACACCTACCCTGGTAGGCCTACACAAAAACAAAAATTTCAGGGCAAAGTTTGTGATCATTGTTCCTTTGATACTTTTCCCTTTCTGCACTGCATACAGTGTGTGTTAGTTCGGCCAGACTTCCTTGCCATGACCTGCTTTGCAATTCAGTGTAAGTGGGAGTGGGATGATGTATTTGTCGACTGTGTAACACTGACATTGCCACAGTAAGTTAAGGGTATAAGATGCAAAGTCCACATGTACAAGCTGTACATTCAGCATGTCGTCAAGATGAAAGTAATATACAATCCTCAGTGCTGTACCTATTGTTGAAAAAAAGAGTCAAGCTCCCAGTGCTTTGTCTGGGATGTGGAATTTTGCTGAGCCAACATGAAGTTTCTGTTCTTTTTTTTTTCTTTTTTTTTCTCCTCTTGTCTAGGCAAACATTTGCTAAGAACAAACACATCCAAGAATACAAGTTATTCCCATGTGTAAATTAAATTCTGAACCCGGGCAGGTTTAACAAACTCCTAGGCCCGTTTTCATGAAGGTGATTTGAATTTAGTCCATGGTTTATAAATGCAAATTTCTTTTGCTTAAATGTGTGGGACAAATTGCGTACGCCAACAGGCACCCAATAATAGCCTCGTGTGGACACTCATGTATAAAAGTTTCACCTATTTCACACTTATTTTTAGTCCATGGGCTAAATCTGAACCCTGGAGTCAAAACCATGACAATTATGAAGACATTACCACCGATAAAGTCACCTTATGTGGTCTCTAGGTCTGGTTAAATCCATGTGATGTTGGTGGGTAAACCACAAGTCTCCTGCTAATGACAGTGCTGTGGAAGCTTTATATCCTTCATGAAATTATGCTAAAAATGTTTAGCATGTTCACAAGAATAGCAGTTTTTTAAACTTTTTCTTTTATATTCATTGTTTTTTGTGTTGGACAAATTAAAGTAGCATGGAAATCTGTGACATCTGGTAAGTAGTGAATTCTAAGTTGGAGAGGGCAAATGTATCAAGCCATGCATGCCCTGTTAATTAGTGTTATCCCTTGGATAATCTCTTTCAGTTCTAAGTGACTGAACTTTAGGGCTTTTTACACTTGCAAATTTTTGCTTAGTCCCGTACCAACGGTGGGGCTAAGGGGGGCCTTAGCCCCACCGTCGGTACCGGACTTTCCTTAGCCCACTTTCTGTATACACTTGTTTTTGCCAAAGTGGGCTAGCCCCACCGATAGTCCCGTACTCTCTGGCCCTGCAAAATAGCAGGGTTAGCACTGCAATTGCGGTGCCAAGCAAGCGAGTGTAAACAGAACGAAAAAATAATCCAGGGCTAAGCGACGGAGACGAAGTCCGACCCCCCACTGACCAATCAGAAACGAGGTAATCAAGTGCTGCTGGTGCGTGCATGTACGTGTACAGTGCACAGTGTAATCATGAATATTCATGTGGTTTGGAAAGTACAGGACTAAGAAATATGAGTGTAAAAAGGTCAATTTTCTCCTTAGCCCCGGACAAGAGCTTAGTACTGGACTTATTGGCGAGTGTAAAAAGCTGAAAAAATTGGTACGGAACTAACGATAGTCCTGGGTCAGAGAAAGTACGGGGTTAAGAAACACAAGTGTAAAAAGGGCTATAGTGTCTCAATCTCTCTCAAATACTGTAAAACGAGGAATTTTCGCGTGCACTTTAATTTCGCGAATTTCGCGAGCACAAAGAATCGCGAAATTAGAATGCACGCGAAAGTTCATGTTTACACTATATGCATTGAATGCCAGTGGCACTTCGTGAAAATTTAATGCCACGAAAAAGGCTGTCAGCTCCAATTCGCGAAAATTTCATGCCGCGAATATATCTTGTTTTACAGTACTTTCTGCGTCTCCCTTCTCTCTCCCCATCTTCTCTCTCTCTCTCTCTCTGAAAGGCTGTGTTTATACTCGATTTTTTGTTTTGTTTCCATAGTCAGACTTTTGAAGTAGATTTAGTTCAAAACACAGTTTGCGTCCTGACTCATTTTGATATAAATGATGTTTCAAAGCGCTGATTCAAAAGACAGTTGGCAATTCTCTCTAAATGTGTTAGATGGAAAAGCCTAAACGCAAATCACATTTATGATTGGGGATTCTCTCAAAAAGTGTTGAACAGGGAAGCATAAACGCAAAATCACACATAAAAACATTTGTTCTAAACTCATGTCATCGCCTTTCTGATTCATGTGAAATAGACATGCATGCCGAATAGTTCACTACAAAAGGTTTTTTTTTAAGTTCTTCAACAGTGCTGTGCATTTTCGTGAAATCGGCTCTTCTGGAACTTGAAAAAATTGAGCATAAACAGTACTCGTTCAACAGCGTCTTTGGATCAGCGTTTTGGATCAGCATTTCAAAACGCTGAAAGGAAACTAGTTTGTGTATCAATTTTTTGATGCCATTAAAGAAATATTGAGGACCAGCTGGGTTTTCCCCTCCACCTCCCTTTCTTTGACCCAAGTCCTGAAGTCTGGAGGACTCCTAGCTCTGTTATAATAAATGAGCTTACCAGTCTCTTTGCAAAGTGGAGCCAAGTTTTTCTTGTTATCGTCCCTCAGGCAAGCAGTTGCATACCGTGGATGTTTGATACGAGTGTGCTGTTAAGAGGTTTTGCAGCACTATGAAGAGAGAACTGTTTCTGTGCTATCTTGTATTCTGATTCCTGTCATTTATATTTTTAGCTCACCTGAGCCGAAGGCTCAAGTGAGCTATTGCGATCGCTCTTCGTCCGGCGTCCGTCGTGCGTCGTCCGTCGTCCGTCGTCCGTCGTCCGTCGTGCGTCGTGCGTAAACTTTTTACATTTTCATCTTCTTCTTGAGAACCCCATGACCGATTTTCACCAAACTTGGCAGGTAGCATCCCTAGGGGGATAGGATCTCAATTTGTTCAAATGGGCACCATGGCCCACCTGGGGGGCCCCAGGGGGGCCCAAACCCCCTAAAATTAAGGAATCTTTAAAAATCTTCTTCTCTAGAACCAGAAGTGATAGGGCTTAGTTAATACTATGAGTTAGTACATGGATGACTGTAGTTTCAAGTTTGTTCATGGGGGAATCAGGGGTGCCCCCCTTGGGACCCAGGGGAGGGGGCTTTAGAGGGGTCCTAATGGGGCCTAAATTGTACATTTTCATCTTCACTTTGAGATCCCCATGTCTGATTTTCACCAAACTTGGTAGGTAGCATCCCTAGGGGGATAGGATCTCAATTACTTCAAATGGGCACCATGGCCCACCTGGGGGACCCCAGGGGGGCCCCAAACCCCCTAAAATTAAGGAATATTTAAAAATCTTCTCTAGAACCAGAAGTGATAGGGCTTAGATAATACTATGAGTTAGTACATTGATGACTGTCTTTTCAAGGATCAGGGGTACCCCCCCCCCCCCCCCCCCTTGGGACCCAGGAGAAGGGAGTGGGATGGGTCCTAATGGGGCCTGAATTGTACATGTTCATCTTCTTCTTGAAAACCTCATGATGAATTTTGACCAAACTTAGCAGGTAGCATCTCTAGGGGGATAGAATCTCGATTACTTCAAATGGGCACCATGTCCCTCTTGGGGGGCCCCTAGAGGCCCCCCCCCCCCCCCCCCACATTAAGGAATATTTAAAATCTTCTACTCTAGAACAAGGAATGATAAAGCAAAGTTAATAACATGAGTTTGTACATTGATGACTGTAGTTCCAAGTTTGTTCATTGCAGATCCAGGGCTGCCTGCCCCCCACTCCCTGCCCCCCACTCCCTGGAGTTGAGGGGAGGGGGGGGGGGGGATCCATATGCAGACCTATGTAAGTTTCCAATGTTCTCAGGTAAGAGTGTGCAAGAATGCATGGAAGGTGAAATTGGGATACTCAGGTGAGCGCGTGACCCGCGGGTCTCTTGTTAAGTAGTATGAGCTGAATTGACATCCATGTTATGAAATATGGTGGCTTGCTCAACCTTCCCTTTAAAGGCACAACTCTTTTCTTTATCCTTGGTCCAGTGTCTCATTGCCAAAGTGTACCTGTACATGTTAGCTCCTCAATAGATTCACAACTCATTGCCAGTGCCCGCAGCAAGATAAAATCAAGTCAAAGTATGAGAAACGCAGTATGAGATACAGTTGCCCACGAAAAACCAAGTTTAAGAGATGAAACCAACAAGTCATCATCTATTTCAGGCTGGTTTTTGCTGTTGTCATCAATAACATTTTTGAGAGTGGCTATGAATATCAAGCAGTCGTCCAATCACCTGATTTGATGATTTTAATAGCATTACGAAATGATTGCAGTTATTCCATTTCTGTGCACATGCAGAGATCTATGCATATAGTGAGTTGTGACATTTTGAATTATTCCACGGTGCAGTGAAAACGGGTGTTTTACATTCATTGGGGGATGCTGAAGCAACAGCCCTGTTTCCTTTCTCCAACACTGTATTCGTAAACAATTACATCAAGGAAATTGCTTCGAGTCACCCTGTGACATTTAAGAAGTGTCAGTATTGCAGTCAGCTGACTTTGTATCACTGATGTGCACCTGTGTCACTGCGAAAGGATAAGTTTTCCTCTACGAACTTTCCATGCATATTACAGATGTGCACAGTTATACAGTGACCTCAAAAATTTCAAGAAAGACAAAAAATGCAAGTGAATTTCATGTAGGGTATTATGCATTTGTGTGTGTGTGTGTGTGTGTGTGTGTGTGTGTGTGTGTGTGTGTGTGTGTGTGTGTGTGTGTGTGTGTGTGTATCAGTGCTTTGCAGAGTATTGGTCAAGATTTCTATGATAATGTTTTGATGGCATTCAGCACTCTTGGACTGCAGTGACTTGCCTTTGTGTACCCCATGCATATCCACTAAACTTCATGTGTGCATGGGAATAGGTATCAGGAAAGTATGGCCACATACCATACATGTACATCAAGATTTCCACGACTTGGTGGAAAGTAAAAAAAAAAAAAATGGTGTCTGAATTTCATTTCTTATCTTCACATGTTCTTTCAATCTCCTCAGGATAAAATTGTTTAAATTTTCTTGGTTCCATGACATTTGCTCCTGCAACAATTGCTCCCATGAGATATTTGCATGCTAATCCAAACACAAATTCTACCCACAAACCTAACCCTAACCTTACTCTTAATCCTTGCATGAAACTAAACCTAAAACCCTATCACAACCCCAACCCTAACCGTAAGTCCTTGGAGAAAATAAGACTGGAGCAATCGTCGCAGGAGCAAATGTTGTTACCATTTTCTCCTACGTGTCACTAGGCCTATATCCTTACTTGATTGCCATGGAATATGTTCAAGCACATGAGTCGGTATTTCAAACTACATTGGATATTTTTGCTACGGACCCCCCGGAAGGGTTTGCAGTTGGACCCCAAAATTACCTACTGACTATATAATTCGTCATTATCACAGAGGAGAAACCTTTCTGTTTGCTTTATAGCATAGAGATGGATGGAAATGAAAAGAAGGTGGTGTTACATATTATCCTTGGGTAGTATGAAGAAAAAAAAGGTCACAGGAAAAACAGGCATTTAAAGTCCTTTAAAAAAATGATTGGAGGGGGAAAAATGACTAGTAAGTCAAACATGAGCTGATGAATCTGGCATCGTTCAGTCATGAACTGACAGGTCTGATTAGCCCCCGACCTATGATACAGCCAAGTTTTTGTCTCCCAGCTATCACTGGCAATCTCATAAATAGTTGTGTGGTTATTACTGAGGAGAGGGGAAGTGTAGGAGGAATGTCACACTCTTGATCGGATTCTAAATCATTCCCCCCCAATCCCACTCCCTCCTTTTGTTGAAATTGTTTCAGAAATTGTTTTACTCATCACTTTGCATACTTTGTAGCATCTGATGGTGATTTTTAGCTATGTGCAATATGTGTGCCTTGCATTAGTGTAGGCCCATTAACCCATTGAGGACGGGCTGATTTTGCTGCAACACACATTTCCCTAGACACTTGCCCAACTCATCTGCAGCGGGTCAACATGGGGGGGGGGGGGGAACCTTTTTTGTCCCCGCCGAACGAGTTCGAGCAGGGGACTATGAAACGGGCTCCGTACGTGTGTGTGTCCGTGTGTCCGTGCGTACTAACGAGAGTATGCTTGTGTGGCTAGGAGAACAATAGTGCACAATAGATGACCTTTATTCCGTCAGGCTTGTGTGGCTAAAATTTTTGCTTGTGTGTCTATTTTAACAAAAGGGAGAACAAAGGGGTAGACACACAAGTATATCACCGTGAGGTCGTCCGTCCGTGCGTCTGTCTGTCTGTCTGTGTGTGCGTCCGTGTGTGATCAAAATCTTCAATTTGCTACTTCTCTGTCATTTATGAGCCAATTTTGATTCTGTTTGCTTTATATGATAGCACTACATGGGAGCTTTGAAACTTCTACACAGAATTTCAGTTGTGACCTTTGATCTTGACCTATGACCTATATTGTACATTTTGCTACAAAATGCTACTCCTTCGCCATTTCTAACCCGATTTCGATTCCGTTTGCTTTATGTGATGGCACTAGGTGAGGGCTTCAAAACTTCTACACAGAATTTTGACCTTTGACTTCTTTGACCTTTGACCTTGATTTTTTACCTATATTGTAAATTTTGCTACAAAATGCTACTTCCGGCAGGGACATATACTACGCACCGCGTAATTTCTACTTTTCCTTGTTTTTTTTTTTTTTTTTTTTTTGCTGTACTGTGTGTGTGTACTCTGTCTCTGCCATGATGTGGTATGAGAGAGCATCCAAGTACAGTGGATGGTAGTGGGGATCGTGTTTACTAATGGTAGAGTAGAATCAAGTGAGTGGACCCACCAATAGAGGGTTGGATGTCATGCTGAACTTGACCAGCAAAATATGTACATAGGATTTAGCATGAACATTATGATATCTTTAAAATAGTCACTGACTTCTGGATAAAGCAGGGTTGAAAATTATAATCAGTTTCTGTAAGTTCTGCCAAATCGCTGAAATTAGACATTCTATCTAAGTCAGATTTTTGAGTGATGACAATCGGTTGCTCCAGTGTACATGTGACCTGTGTATAACACCATCCTCGTTGGTTCACACGAGAGGCTAGTGGTAGCCGGTAAACCTGATCGACCTGCCCTGTTAAACTGCGCAAAAGGAAAGAGGGAGAAGTGAGCAGGCAGGAAGGAGGTCTGTGAATGCCGACAATGACGCCTGATCCACCGACACACAACCACAGCGTAGCGGCAGATTGGATGGGAGTCTGACAGCACCACTCTGAAACCCTCAAACACATGTGAAGTATGTGCAAGTTGTGAATATGGATGGTCGGGGTGGGGGTGCGAGGGGGTAGAAAATTGATAGTGATGAATGGTTTCAGTATGGGTATTGCCTTGAGATTGATGTAGTTGCACAGAAGGGGAGCTGCTGTTTAGGTTGTGTCACTGGATCAGGTTTTGATTGTAAGTGTGCACCCTGTGAACGTTGAGTAGCTGTGGATTCACCTATTGGTTCGACAGTGTGCATTTCCTGGAACCCTCAATCCTTCTCGTATGATTCTCTTGCATATCTTTTTTTAATACGTATACAGTTTTTTTTTTGAACATCTGCAAGCTACAATATTAGTTTCCATGAATCTCATTATAAAAACAGAAAGCTTGTGACAGACAGAACATACATCAGTGGGCAGTACAGTACTACTTTATTCTATTTTACGTGCCTGAACAGAGCAAACCATGTTTGCTCCAAGTCTAAAACTCTATTGGCATGCCATGGCAGTCACAGATTGGCAGTCAGCAGAATATCTTTAAACAGCGATGAACAGGCCCGCAAAATTTGGCACACAATTCTTGTGTCTGTTGTGTAAGGTACAACTGTGGAAGAATCAGATCCGCTGCAGAATAATCAGGACATGTCATCTGTGAGACTATTTTGGTAGAGTCTTTTTAGGAGACAGCCGTACACCTCAGTGACTGATAATGTCTGCAGGCTCACACTGAGCTGTTTCCCATTGACAGCTTTTCTAAACCATGTGTTGGAAATTTGTGGTGTTAGTTTGGGGTGCATACAAAGCAACAGGGAGCAAACGCTGTCTGTCTGAGCCTGTGGTCACCTGTTGAGGGGACTGCTCACCTATCCCATGGAAGTGAGCTGACTGACTGAAACCCAGTCAGAGTACCAGCTTGACCCATAACGTACATCCCTGCATTCCTCTGTAGACCCTTGGACTGTTCCCTGGGAGTGTTGGGGTTACACCCCATTCATACACAAAGTTGAGGTTATAAATGGGGTTATACCCCATTTATACACAAAGTTGGGCCCAGGAGTGCTCCTGAAGAACATCAACTTTATGCCCCTCTGAGTCTGTTCATACAGGGAATCACCACTCGCCTTGACCACCCCGTGTATGCGAAGTGGCCGAGAACTCTATGCACAGTGTGTGCCGTATACCACTTCCGGAGCACTGGCGGTGACCGTGTACATGCAAAGCTTAGAGCGCTTCAGGAGCATTCTCAGGCCCACTTGTCTGTTCATACAGAGTTTAGGGGGCTTCAAAAGTGCTCCTGGGCTGCCCTGAATGCCTTGTATAAAATGGGATATCAGACCCCTTTCACAAGTTGAATTTAACCAGAAGTCCATCCCAAAATTGGTCAAGCATTAGTTTTCCCCCGAAATGTTCTCTGCAGATGGCATCTATCATGAGTATGGCCGGTATTGGATTTTTTTGGATCAACTTGGTCCTTGGTTAGCAAAGAAAAACCGGCTTTGTAGTCATTTCTCTTTGTTTGTTTTCATCTTTAGGCATCTGCTAGTGGTCCCTATAGGGATTTAAAGGCTTTGTTTCAAACACTCTTTCAGAGAGATGCTAATTGCATTCTTAAAATGAGGACGCAACATCTATAGAAGGGGATTGTTGATCAAACTTAGGCTGCGTAGTTTCTGTGAAACTCTGCAACCGGCAACATTTATTTTTTTGAGAAAGCTTATATGAAATGTTGAATAATATCACATATGATTTGGCCTTGAAAATTTGAGAAGTAGACCTGATCAGTCTGTTTCAATTACCTACTCATGTTCTCTTCCCTCTCCTCCTTGTCTCTCTGCAGGAGAGCAGAAACAGTAATTTGTCAGTCAGTCCAACTTTTATCAAATGTTTATTTGATGAAATCATTGAAGTAAAACTACAGGCTGCCACGTTGGAGCTGATTTTCACGTGTCATTGACAGCGGCTATCTTCCACTAATTACTCATTCATGACAAAAATCCTTTGTTTGTAGCAAAATGCATGTAATGACGTTGGCAGCATGAACTACTGATCCATAGAATTGTGTGCAGTGAAGCGTAAAGCGGAACATTGAGCTAGACAATACACAAAAATGTGATTGGACTAGGTGAAGTACACTGCTTCAACAGGTCTCTTTGGAAATTATATGGAAAATGTGTGTGTATGTCTGTGCGTACAAACTGTATGTTTATATCTATCTATATATCTATACCGGCAATTCCCATTATAATGAAGTCCTCTGAACCAGCTGTTTTCCTTCGTTATATCAAAATTTCATGATAGCAGAACAGTGAAGTATATATTCAGAGAGGCCTATATAGATGATAATTTTGAACCTGAATTTTTACTTTGTTGTAGGGAGAATTTCTATAAAATAACTGTATTACTAATTATAATGGGAGTGCACTATATCTATGTCTATATCTATGTCTGTCTATTTATCTATCTATCTATCTATCTATCTATCTATCTATCTATCTTTCTATCTATCTATCTACTGTATCTATCTATCTATCTATCTATCTATCTATCTATCTATCTATCTATCTATCTATCTACTGTATCTATCTATCTATCTATCTATCTATTTATCTATCTATCTATCTATCTATCTATCTATCTATCTATCTATCTATCTATCTGTCTACCTACAGAGTAGATGGATGGATAGATACTAGTATGTAGTTGATAGATAAGTAGATAGATGTAGATATTCATCCAAGGAGAAGGTAGGGCCATGATGTCATTTGGTGCTGGTTTTCATTTTTCCCTCGATGAAATTGTCAAAGCACAATTCCTTGATTCATTACAGCTTGCACAAAATGTGTACTGTCAGAGATGGAGACTGAGACTGACAGAACTGAATGGACAATTCTTTGAGCACAAAAGAAAATGCCAGGAATTTGATGTACCCTCTCTTTGAAATGTACATCAGCTGTGCAAGGCAGCAGCTAGTGTACATAAACAAACCAGACAGATTGTCAAGTCATCTCGCTCTGGCTTGAGCTTCTTCGGCTCTCTCGTTTTTACCCGCTCCGTTACCACGCACAACTCTTTAGGCCTGCAATACTTTGCTCATACAGTGAGCGGTACAGTCCCAAAGTGCTGGATGATGAACTCCCCCTGTCCTGCCCAAGAAACCATCTACATGCTGTCCTCCTCACCGAGTGATGCTGAGGAGTGAAGATCAGTAAGCTAGCCTGCATTAGAGGTACTTTGGAGATGGTATGTGTACCTAGCAACACGGATAGACGGAGGGAAAACAACAAATGTGAATGAGCACCACCTCTCTGGTATTGAGAGCAAGCGTGCGTGGAATCTGATGTTTGTACATCAGATCGCTTGCTGAGTAGTGTTAACCTGGTCAGGGGTAGTGTTATTGAACTGTAGGTCTCTTGTTGTTACTGTCCAGACTAGACCATCACAATGAGCATGGGGTGAGAAATTGTGGAACAGGGTTTCTGGAGATGAGACTATCACTAGCTGATGCCAGAGCTATGGGTGGAAAGGTACAATAAACAACGAACCATGATGCGCAGGTCATGCTTTCTCACTGTTATGGGTGATGGATGCGAGAGCGGGATGGACGATAGATAAATGATCTCGCAGAGACGGAAGGTGGAGAGGAGAGGTAAGAGGTAACCCCTTGTAGGCGCAAGGGGTGGTCTTGTTCTGGGACATGCTGCTCGTTTGAGAGAGTGTTGTCAACGAGGTGTTGGCCAGTGGGGGAGGGGGAGACGTTAGCTAGTGACATCACCCCGCACTCTCTCTCCTCCCATGCTACCGTAATTGCTGCCAAACGAGGAAGCTATGATTGATTCCATTTCTGAGAAAAGGAAATGCCGACCCACAGAATGTGGTTTAAAGGGGCACAGAAGGGTTGGGTACAATGATCGACAACAGTTACTGGTTTTGATGTAAACAGATAATAAATTCTAAACAGAAAATCTTTTATGGAGACAGTTCATATTGCTGTGTTTCAAAATTTCAGTATTTTTTTTTTTTTAGTGTAATACAATATGCTAGCTTTAGTATATTCACTTCTTTTTATGTTTGCCGTAGGGATTGAATACCCAACCTTCTAGTTCATATTTTTCTATGTTGCATCAGGGAGGTGTTAGGAAAGGAGAGACAACTCTTCATAATTCATGCAAACACATGTTTTGGTTCAAAGCGTTACAATGGGATGTCTAGCATTCCACTATACGCTTTGAAGTCATGCTCTGCACCCCTCTAGTTGCAAGGCGAAGTTCGGAGACGAAGAACGCATTTCACCTTTCGTTGAATTACAAGCTTATTTCACCGTAAAATTTTAAATGAAATACTTGAATTGATTAAGAGTAGTTAAGGAAAGAATTCAATATTATAAACATGTATTTCTAGTTTCTTCGTAATGCGCAAATTGAAATGAAATGAAAATTAGGCCATCTTAAAAACCTAATATTTTTCTATAATGCGCACATTTCCGCATGTTAGTTTTCTATCCTTTAATCTTGGATATTTTGATCTTTCAAATAAAGTACTCCGCTAAAGCGTGCACCAGCGTACTTTTAAACTATTTGCTGTTAAAATTGTCAGTTTTACACTGCATTTTGATTCGCTGCTCCAATTCAAGGTACACAAATTCATTGTTGCCATCACATTGAAAGAGAGAGAGCGAAATGCAGTAGGGGCAAGTATTTCTAGATGTGAGAGGGCTAGTCCCGATTATTGATGCTCTCTTTTGTCAAAGCACTTGATTTCCACCTGTAGTTAAGCGCATAAACTTCTCGGCGGTGCCGCGCATGACTTCAAAGGAGAGCAGGAGTTGTCTCTCCTTTTCTAACACCTCCCTGGTTGCATATTTTAATACTTGAAATCCACCTGGTAGTCATTTATTGTTTGGGGGGGGGGCGGAGGGGCATGTTGGTCAGAGCAACCTTTGTTGTAAAAGGTATGCCTAAGATAGGGATATTAGTTAATTTGTCTATTGAGACATTCCTTATTGGGAGCAACCGAGTGACAGCTGAGGAGAGGAAAATCTCGCACATTTTGTTTCTACGGAAACTGTGTCATTACTATGGAGACAGGAAAGGAATGTGTGCCGTTCCCTTGGATATATTCTACAACATGTGCTTGCTTGAGAACTTGAAGAAGTGTTCTTTTCCTCGTGGGTGCATGGGGAAATGCGTTTTTCATCTGTCTAGAATGTGTGTTGGCAGTGACAGGCAATTTGAACAGTGTGTCTGTGTGACCGTGTATGGTTCTTTGGTCAGATCCGGTGGTTACCTAGATGTGAAGCTTAGTTTCGTTTGTGTGTTTGTAGCACATATGAAGAGACGTAAGAGTAACCCACAGGACAGTATGTTCCATTTCATGCACATCAAGGGAAACATTGTTATGTGTCGTAAAGATTGCGGTGAAAGTCTGGTGAATTAGTCAGCAAAACAGTCATCCAGGCAGACGATTTACAATGCTGACTGACCCCTTGCGGTTTACTCTTTGCTATATAGAAACAATGTACTCCTGCCCAACTAGGCATGTATTCCAATTGTGGAGTGAGTCCTTCTGTGATATAACTGTATCTACCGAGATCTAGGGATGGCTCCAACCTTCCCACCTTGGTTAATTCCATAAATGACTTGCTTCTGTTGTTTTGTTAGATATTCAAACAGATTAAAATCATATAAGGATAGAAGTGCTTAAAGGGAAGCAGTCCTGAGATTTTCACTGTACTGATAATTAAGAAGAGTAAAAAATATAAACTTTCACCAATTTATACGCTTGGACATCAAAAATTGTCTCCGTACGCGATTTTTGAAAAATAATTCCTGCAAGCGATCGTGAAAGAGCCGGCAAAAAGATGCTACGTAGTGCATGCCCTACTCACCAAGTTGACAGCCGTGCCTCTAAAAACCAATTTAAGTGTTCAAATGATTAGTTGCAATTTTATCATATAATGTGAAAGTTTGTGGTTTTATAATTTCAAACAAAATATTTCAAGCTTAGATATATATAATTTACGAAAAATTAATATTGTAAACATAAATTTATATGTATTTTTAAACCAAATATACCATGAACTTGACATCAAATAGGCACGGTCGTTTTCTAGCTTCCGTCCGTGTTGCATACTTCTTAGCGTAGAAACCACTCTCGCGCGCAAATCCTTACCATACCAATGTATACATACACAGTACACTCGACTCCGTCCAGTCGATTTTGGCATTCAAACCGAAGATAACCTGTGCATGAGAGAGTCGAATTCTTCAAAGAAAATATTGTTTGTATCTCAATATTTCTGTAAGTAGTCAGATAATCGCCTTTCCTCGAAAAAAAAAAAATATGACGTGAGCCGGGAAGGGTAAACACAGGGGGTCGTAGGGATATGATTTCGCTCCACTTTGCCGTGCATGTCCAGTCGGCACTGGCAGCAGCTAGCTCAGTGGCACTGTACTGCAGTCCAACCCCGGCTGCAGGCCCACGGTAAATTAAACATAGCTAGCCACTTTCCTTACCTCTCTACGCTTTTTTCCCTCGGTTCTCTTCGAAGTCGATGCTCGAGGTGTTTCTGTTTTATAACTCATGTGAGCAAATGGTCAGGATTGCATCTGGTTTCAGGAGTTTTCTCGGTTTATAACCGAGGGCCACAGCCTGCCGGTCCACGTAAAAACATCGCTTCACAAATTGTCCACGCACAGGTAGGTCACAACACGATTTCGAGATTTTGTAGGCCCTAAAAAGTTTCTTATGTTCGGCATCGTTGTACCGATATTTCCCAGCCATACAGCTCACCTTTCACGATACTTTTGTTGGTCTGGGACGGAAAAAAGGATTTTCCTGGGAAATTTTCTGCACGATTCGAGCAAAACTACTGATGTAAGATAGCCTGACCAGACGACGCTGAATGCGGTCGCCCCTGTAGTGTACTAGCAGGCCTGTGTAAAATCGTTTCTACCTACAAATATGTACACTCTGTACGTACTATAGAACATGCATGAGCGGCGACAGGTAGGGCTGCAGCTGCGCTTGAGACTGGAAAAGTGCGAAGGGCAAACCGCGTACAGGATGCGTACGCGTATCTACCGTAGATCTATCATCTAGTTGTACCGTCCACACGTGCGAATATAATACACAATACATACACACACACACAAACACACACACACACACACACACACACACAACGTAGAAACAATGTCAAATACGAGTCGGAGTAGCCACCGACGTCTTCATGCATCCGGGTAAACTAGGGAGCGTACGGATAACGAGCAGAACACGGCTGGAAAGAGTTGTGCATCGACGACGTATGACTCTCCGCCAAGTCTTGCTCATTAGCATATTCGCCATGCAGAGTCACACTTTTTCAACCAAAATGTAGGAGCTTATTTGGTGATTTTAAAGTTTGTTTTTGGCGAAAGTAGTTCATTGGAGGTACCAACAACAACATATTTTTTTAAATTTCGTGAGGACTGTGTCCCTTTAACAACTGTATACTATGTGCATGGTTGTAGTTGCTGAGCCAAGCATATTGATTCAGATTGATAGATAAACTGTATGGTTCAATATAGAATGACTCCATTCCCATTATCATACTATGATTTTGCAGCTAATTAATGTTTGTTTAGTTAGAAAGATTGCCTTAATGTTGCAGAGTGTAAATTGAGAACTTGAAAAGTGATATTTGACAGAATTCCATATGGATCAAAAGCCATAGGTTACAATATGTCTGCCTTATCCATTCAAATAGAGAGAGTATCTTGTTTTGTTTTCATGCAGTGCAGTGTTAGAAACCTAACAAGTTGAGGGAGATGATGCTGTTTCATCCAATGCTCCCCTCCCCATATGACCTTTTATACGGTCGCCGTGATGGATTGAGGGATAATGGGAAACTGTTTTGAGATGTACCGCCTGGCAAATTCCTGGAAAATATGACAGGAGCCAGGAATGAGACTGAGCCTTCGGTGTAACCAGTAACCTTCCACAGTAATATTGTCTACATGTAATGAAAAGTAAATATGATTTGATACCGCTTTGATGCAGGCCTCATACGTTGGCCTGTAGGATGAAAAAAGTCAAAAGGCTGTAGACCTCATTCACACAAGTTCTCAAGAGTTGAATTGTATTTTGTGGGGGAAAATGATGTATGATAGCAAGCACAGGGTTCAAACTCTGTCCCAGCTGTATCACATGTTTGATAGCAAGAAACATGTGTATCTCTCCCAAAAACCCTTCCTCTCCTTTGGCTTGAATGTGCAAGGGTATTTGTATGAAGGTCAAAAAGTCTGATGTATCTTTTTAAGGTAAGTTTACTATTGTGTTTCATTCAGACACAAGAGTCATCTTCTGAAGCTGAGATGAACCAAGTTCAGTCTTTAGACACATCAGCCGGCATGTTGTAGAAATGGAGGCTAGACTCTTCAGATTTACAAATCGTTTGGCATATTGTGTATGTTGAGTATCATATGGCGATTGGCAGAAATCCATGTTACATTGTGACACAAGTAGTGATGCATGAGTGCCTGAGAACAAAATTGGTGTGTTTGTGTGAGTTTAAAGCATTCTAGTAGTCATGAATGATGTGACGTATGATTGAAATTCCTGCTCTGTGTCAGCTCAGGACACTTGAGTGGTTATTTCTCCTTTACACAGACTGTAATATTTACTCTGCCCCGCTTTCCGGCTAGCCCAGTCCATGTGCCCATCAATTGGTATCTATAGACGACAAAAGATATGAACCTAGACAGTGATTGCAATACAGGACATAACAGACTGAAATGTTTGCCCACTGTACACAGTGCTCATGGGTTCACAAATTGTATGTAAAGCCTGTGTACCTGTCACAAGAATGACTCTCTCATACAGGACACAAAGAGAGCTACATGTATGTAACGCTGTTGTGGCTGTGCTTTATTATCTGGCCGTGTTCTCTCGCACTCAATGGCAAGATTGTGTGTTGCGTAGCCTCATGCTTCAGCCAGTGGGAAGGAGGGAGAAGGGGAGACACTTGGGGGTGAATATTGAATTCCCAATGAGGCAGAAAGTGATTTTTTTTTCTTCACAAATATGGTGATTCACTCAACAGAGAAACAATACGCTTCACCCTGAACTCCAGAAAAGTGGATATTGTGTCCCAAGGGCTACATAGATTCACAGATATCTGTGTGAATGCTGAGAAAGGGACAAGATTACAGCACTGAGCACTCTCATTGGCACTTGGGATGTATATTAAATGAATTGACATGCAAGTTGTATAAAAATAACATTCATATTCGTGTTACTTCATTGACACATACAGTTTGTTTAACATTCTACGTTACAAAATTTGCCAATGCTTGAAATCATGTGTGTGGTTTATGAACATCATGAGAGAATGTTTCCCTCTCTCAACCTGAACCCCTTCAGAGTACCTAGGGTTCACCACTTTTGGGGCACCCTCAAGTGGCATAATAGTCAATCTATGTGCTGTCGTTGCTTCGTATGCATTGAAGCACTCAATAGAAAAATCTCATTTCCTTCATCTATTGAATATCAATCATGCGCTCATGTTTCTCACAGAGATCTGTGTGTGCTGTGCAAATCTGTTCTACAACTGCATGAACTTGTTCAGCACCTAGCACTTAACCCACTGACGACTTGTCCCTAGTTTACTTGGGCAGGCGTCTATGGAAAATGTCTTGTAGCAAAATCAGTTCGTCCCCCATGGGTTAATATGTGCTAGTAATGTTTGACTGGAGGCATTTCTGACAGGAAGGATAAGCCAAGGCTGTGATTACAGCACTATCGTAAATCTCGGCCGCCTTTGCTGTTTAAAACTAACAAGCTGTTCAGTCAGAGCATTGGGAATGCAAGTGTGGATAGTATATCATGCCTGTGCTTAAATTGTGTAGCTCCTGTTTCAGGGGTAACATATGGTACCATGCATGTACCTCTGTATACTTGTCATTATACATTTAGGGCATTTTTTGTTCTTTCTTCATTAGGGTAATTTTAGACACATCATGTGTAGGAATTATCGAAGTTTTCAACTCATGGTGCTGTTTTATAAATGCAATCCCATTTAAGGCACTTTAAAGTTCGTTCCGTTTTTGTGTTCGGTCAGTAATATGTTGTACATCATTTGCCCCCAAACCCCCAAATAGTCATATTTAGACATTAGTATGTTATCTCCAGAGATAAAAAAACCCCCACTAATTGTGTTAAAAAAGGTAAATGATAGGTACTACATATAGGCACTTTTAATTTAGTTTTATTCGTGTACGGTAAAATATTTTGGGATGATACTTTGCAGGGGTGATATATCTTGTTTGATACTTATTTAATCTTTATTAATGTGCTACTCCAGTCTTGTTATAACTGCATACTTTATTTGCTTTTGTTTATTTTTCATGTTCTTCTCCCTTCTCAATGATAATGCTCTGTTTGTTCTTGATATTGTTGCTAGGTGTAATCTACATGTTATGTATGTTTGCTCTTCATGCTAACGATGTATGTAATCGAATGGAAGCACTTCCCTGTTCGGGCAGGTAGTCTTGAAAGATAGAACACTTTACTAGTCATAGCAGGATGTTGACTGGCTCTCAAGATTTTTTTTTTTTTTATTGACGTGTATTTCTTGAACATTGATATGAGTGTAAAATTAAAATTGTGGAGAAGATTATGACATGATATGAAGTAGAAGCTGCAAAACAGACTCCAGGAACTACATTTGAGTTCAAGTTTTGAAATGCACACACACACAAACACTACATACACATGCACAGAACTTTTTTTAACACACACAGAACAAAGGCATTCTTCATATCGCACCAACCATAACATCAGTGCTTTCAGTATTCCTGATAAATTAATTGACTGAAGTTTTTGAGAGTTTTGATTGTTTCTCTCCTGGGTCCCCTAGCAACAAACTTTGAATGAACTGATGAATGAAAATCAATACTTAGAATCCAACTGCATACATTAGTTGTTGCTATGTCAGGCAAGCCGTGGGCAAGCTTTCTGGTTGTTAGGAACAATCTTTGTGTAGAATATGTGCATAAAGTTTGAATGTGTTTGTAAACTCATCTCTTGTCTAACCCTGGCCCTCACGCATCTTTCACAATTTTCCCCCCTCATCCTCCCCTGCAGAGCAAAGTCGGAGAGATGACCTAGAGTCTCTGGGCTACATGCTGATGTACTTCAACCGGGGCAGCTTACCGTGGCAGGGCCTCAAGGCGGCGACGAAGAAGCAGAAGTACGAGAAGATCAGCGAGAAGAAGATGTCCACTCCCATCGAGGTGCTCTGCAAGGGGTATTCACGTAAGTAACCAATGAAAATTTATGGATGGGCTAAAGAGCATGCAAGGGGGATATTGGGTGGAATGAAAGAAAAAACGCACACAAGAAAAAAAAAACAACAACTCGTGAATATATCATCTCTTACTCAATAAAAGAGGAATGGTAAATTCCTTTTGTAGATTCCTTTTGGAGAAAAGATGGGGAAAAATTCCCCTTCCTTCCCCCCCCCCCCCCCCAAAAAAAAAAAACAACAACAAAAAACCCAAACATCATGTAAAGTGTAGGATTATTTTAAACAAAAAAAAGAAAGAAAAAGAAAAAAGGTACCAATGCAATGTAAATGCTAAGTTAAAAAATATTGAACATGTTCTCATATGGCAATTGCCAGGGCTTTCACCTTGAAGGTATGAGCAGTTGAAGACCAGTCCAAAGTATACTCGAGTAGATGTCTATGGGAAATGCTTTTTTTGTCAATGGCAAAATCATCTCGTTAGCAATGGGTTAAGATGAAAGGGACGACTTTAACTAAGTGTGTTGTATTCATTATCTCTCTCTTTATTTTAAGATACTGTCTCTGAATAGAATAGAAACTAAGTGAAACATTCATCTTTTAGATTGGTTGAAAGAAACAAACCCAAAAACCTATGAAGCTACATGGTCATAAGGAGTAACAAATTGCTGTTGGGTATATGCATACTGTGGATGCATTACAAACTCTTGTAGTGATAATAGAGTACAATGTATGTGTATTCGTTTTGCCTTACAATTATTGTCCTCCCTTATCTGAACCTGTAGGTCTCTTAGGTAATGTCCATTCTTTTCCTGCGCAGTGGTCCACACTTTTCCCAGACTACCGGTCATTCTCACCAAGCGTCGTTGTCCGGCCAGCCACTTCCCCCAAAGTCCCTCAGCACCTTCCTTGGTAGCCATGGAAACTATGCTGATTGGCTAGTGGAGCCTCTCCATGCCCACATTAACTGCTTCCCCACCCCCTTTTTTCTTTATCCCCTACCCCCGTTACGCTCCATGATTGCTCATGTGTCAGACGTTCAATTCAGTATGCACATTACATGACTCTACAGTTTCAAGAGCATGATGTTGATTTCATTGAAATTATCTGTAGTGCCTCTGTATGCATGGTACATAATGTACATGTATGTAGCACATAAACACACACACACACACACACACACACACACCAGAAAAAAAAAAAGAACACAACAAATCACATTCTGTGAAGTGTTTTCTGTTGTGACTTTTTTTTTGTAATCATGTGTGTCTGTATCATTCAACAGCACCTAAGGAATGTAGCATCCCATCAAAGAAAATGACACCTGGGTCGCAAGTATAAAGCAACATTCATATGAAAGAGTACAAAATTATTACTTTGATATCAATTGCGTGACAAGCATTAGCAAGCAATATATGAATGCTTTTGTTGGAGCTTACTTCAGCACAGCAGTCTTACAAATACAGTCTAAATTTTCCCCCCTACCCAGCAGATGTGTGATATTTCTGTTACTCAGAGTAAGAATGAGATACGAGGAATTTATCTCCCTGTGACATAAGATTGTACCCTAGGCTTGTAGCTTAAAGGTAATTGTTCAAGTGTTATCTGTCATTGTATCTTATTTATTCATTTATCCTTTATTTACAGAGATTTTCGGAGGAATAGGAAAAGAGGAGGTGAAGGATTGTGAATTAAGAATAGGAGAGAAGAAAACCTCTGCAACAAACTTATTCTTGCCTTGAAATATGTGGGAGGATGGCAGCTCATGTAACGTGTTTCACCATTCTTGCCCGATAGTTATGGCCTAAAAATGGGTGCACTCTCATTGAGATTCCTTTTGTGCGCAAGCAACAGCAGTTGAGAATTCACAGAATACGACACCAAATTACGAAGAGGCTTGATTTTCAAAGTTAGGCTCTAGCATGTTGGATGCCAGTACACATTGTAGGTGGCTCTCAGGCAGTATATTTTGGAACATTTTAAGGGCTTGTTCAACTCCTCTGCTGCCCTTTAAATGATAACAACCAGCCAAATGTGCATTCTTGGCAAGGCCAGTGGGAGATACTGATTCCAGTTTTGACTGCATCCTTTGCTAGATGACAGACAACACCATTAAGAGGCTGAGATTGTTTTTTTGAAGGAGAATATTTGGAGGATGCTGGGGAGATGGAGGTACAAACCCTGTGCCTTTGTTAAGCATCATCAAACAAATAGGCTGTATCTGTGTTTCTATCTCTTGCATTGTCTGGCAAAGAACAAACGGCAGGTCTAGATTAAACAAAAGCCCAATATGCAAGAAAAACAGAAAAGGTAGATCAGGCTAGGAAATAATGACAGTGCAGTTTTTTAGAATGCAGCAATGCCATTAAAGTAGACAACAATTTTTTTTTTCAACGCCTAGGGAAACTGTGCAATCATCGGCTTATGAGTAAAAGTATAGAATTACCAGATATACAGCTTTTATGTACATCTACTATGTAGATAGATAAGAGAGATCAAAGAGATTAAATGTATCTTTAAATATGTCAGTTGATAAGATGGGTCGGGCTGAAACATATTTGTCAATACTGTTGTGTCAAATTTCTTCAGTATTTTTTTCTCTTTTTGCACCTTTAGACCATTTCCTGATTGATTAGTGTCGTCATACTCAGTATCAAAGCCATGATCCTTACCCACGGTATCAGGTTTACCTGGAATCCGTTCCACGACACCCGCAATAACAGGATACTCCTAAGTGGGTAGGAGGCATCACCAACACGGGAATGTCCTATTAGTTAGGCAACACTTTTGGTCATTGCTCAGCTTGAGAGCTGATCCTTTACCAGATCTTAAGTCTATGTTCAAGACCCCTTACCCCACCCCCACCCCCACCTCTTCCCTATTGCCACATGTCTCCATGAACAACTTGGTCGTGCTTCAAAAGTGTTAAGACTTTGCTCGCTTTGAAGGTTGTTGTCCCTCATTTTAAAGACATCCCAAAGACACAATTATGAACTAAATAAGCGAAATGAATCAGGTGACAGCAATATGCATGAAAATGATGTCATGCTAAATCATTTTGTTGTTAATATAATTAACTTGTACTTTTATCCTTTCATTTCTGTCTACACCGTAAGATATTGTATCAGTATGTCATCTGTATGGATTAATTTATGTGATATTAAGAATACAAGCATCACATTTTTACTTTCTTTTTATACCTACTTTGAAAAAAAAAATCTGCATTTGCTCATAAAAATACTGCTATTAATTTCTTAAGAGAAATCATCACAACTTGTTTGGGAATTGGCCCTTTCTGTTTGCATTGTCACTATGGAAATTTGCAACAGCAGCTATGTTTCCTACATATTTCATTGTTTACTGCAAGAAATTGCAGTGGGAGGCAGTGTTTTTTGGGTGGCTTACAGCTAGCGAAGTGCGTGGGCATCCTACCACTTTGAGACCTAGAGAACACTCAATGCACTTTGTCCATTTCATAGTAGTGGATTGTTAGCCTCCATGATTAATCAAAAAAACACGACACCCCCCCCCCCCCCCCGAAAAATAAAATAAACCAAAAACTAACAAGCCAACACAAACATGTAAGGGGACAAATCCTTTGTGTTCTACCAGCATATACTAAATACCATTAGTACACTCATTTGATAAAGTCAGCACATGTTTCTCCCCCCCCCCCCCCCCCATTTGATATAGTTTTAGATAATTGCTTGTTTGGCAATAGTCCCTCTCATGTAGCAAAAGTGCCAGACTACTAAAAAAATGAAGCTGAAAGCAAGAGTCTCCTTCCTCACTCCCAAATTAGGGAGGCTAATTGCTTGACAAAAGAAGACCAGAAAGTGCCCGATATAATTCTATTTTTCTAGGTTGCTGTATTCAATCAGAGCATTGGGCACCAACGTAATTTGCAGATAGAGATCTTCTGTCAACACGGGGTGTCATAAATCCTCAAGTTGTAAGAGACGGTTTGTCACGGAGCAGCAGGAGGGGGGAAAAAACTGCATAAATTGGCACATCCCAACGATCATTCAGCAAATTTTCATCATCGTCTGAGTGCCATCTCACATCGTGTATCCTACTGTGAGTTCCCCTTCATCTGCGCGCTCGCAACCCAGTGACGAGCGAGACAGTAGCAGTTGCCAATAAGGTAGCCCGTCTCTTTCGGTGATAGGATGTGGGTGATGGGAACAATTTAGAATCATTGTAAATTTACTGCCGATCATAATTAGTTTACTAAAGACATCCTCTGAACAAAGGCACCGGAGGAATGGCAACAAATTGAGAGTCATTTTGGCTGACACTCCTCTATGCAGGCCAAATAATGATTGTCTGTTTGTAACCAACAGGTTTCAACCGTCACAGAGTTCCAGTGATTTAAGGTTAGAGTAGACTTCAGGTGAAAAAAAAACCAAAAACAAAACCACCATTGTATCATAAATTGTTCAACTAAACATGCTGAAGCTGAAAGGAATGTATGCTAGCCAAGTTGAGATGGATAGTTTTCAGAGTCGAATGATACTTGCAAAATTGAAAACACTTAATAAGCATTTGGCCTGATAACTCGAAGCAGTGCAGAAGGGATTAACTATGAAATACACATTGGGAACATGTAGTCAGCAACACTTTGTACATTTATGACTGTTCTTGAAGCTGCCTTCCTTCTCACATTGTGATATGATCAAATTATGCCAGCAGAATGTATGGTTTATACATGTTTTGAGTCACATGGGAATGAAATTACATTTATTTTGGAGGAGTTCATCGTCAACATTTTTTGTTTCTTCTCTAATCTTTGATTCTGAGTGTAAAAGTGAATAAGTTTTTTGAAATCGGTGCCGTGATGACATTTTGTTTACAACAAATATTCAACTCAAGAGAAACTTCAGGATGGTTGATTTTATGTTGATTTATGTATTCTTGATTACCTGAACTGACGGAAATTTTAAGAAAACTACCAAACTTTGTGACTGATGATTCAATGCAAAATACAAACATGATATGGATGGTATGCCTATTCCTCATTATTTGGGTCTTCATTTCAATTTCCCCTCCCTTCTTTTTGCACAGATTCTTTTCTCTCTTATGTTGTGGTGATGGGAGTAAACCAAAGTTCCGTAATATACTTATCGTATAGAGAGCTAGAAATCATGCCTGTGCTATAGAAAAAACATAGTTCAATAAATGCTGTCAAATGTGATATATGTGGACCATTTGAAATGTCTGTCATGTGCAGCCTCTACATGGTTGCTAGGTTATCAGCATCATGTTTCCTATGGTCATTACTCATTAACTCGCACGAGTGCATAATCCCTTTAGTGAAATGGGAATCGCATCATGGGGAGTATTCCATTTCAGAAACTGAATGCCGGCAGATCAGTAAATTGCATCATTTTCCGCAACCACCCTTCCCCTCCTACGTGGAAAAGTGATAAAAACAGAACAAAAGCTTACATTATATAGCCCCTTAATCAGCGGAAAGTCGAGACTGTATATCTTCCTTACACTGTGCATGTCACGACACTGGATACTGCATTATCGGTTTTAGCCAATCCGTGGCATGAGTGAGTTCTTGAACTCTTAAAATAGTCGGCTCAAACTCTGTGGCCACAGTGTTGGTTACAAGAGTGAGTGGGGCTCCCTCAATATGCCCTGCAACATGCTGGTGTGGGCAGCCACAGAGCAGAGCTAATTTCTTTTCACAATGGAGAAGGTTCAATATGTGACCTTGCTTTAAATAAGAAAACAAAAATGGCTCTAAAGTCTCCAGACAAAATTTTATATTTAAGGTTAGATTTTGAGATCTGAGGAGAATAAGTTATAGAAGATCAAAAGTTTTAATAGAAATGATACCTCTTAGAAAAGCGGCTTTGAAGTCAAAGGTATATTGAGGCTGTTCTGAGTCACCCTTTATATTCATTGTGTGTATATGTGTTAGTGGAACAGAATATGAATAAAAATCTCCTTGCTGCATCAGATACCCTGATGACCATATGGCTATTTGTCACGTTTCATCAAAATGTTATGATCAGGCTCCGGCATTGAAAATGTTTTGATCGTGTATAGGACAGTGTTTGCTGTGTTTCCTTTGTTAGTTGATATGACATTACTTGGACTTTGTACCAAGCATTATTACTATTATTTTTTTTTAATGTGTGGTAATAATGCAATACGGAACTCTGTCATGCCGCATTAGTTTTATTGTTGACAAGTACTGGCACTGCCTACCAGTCAGGTAACTCCACCCTTGTGCCATTATAAACACAAGAAGCCTAATAGTGCAGGTGGATTTTTTTTTCTTCTAGTTTTCTGCCGTCTGCTGTATTTCAGGACATTTTTCTTGCCTTTTGTGGTACACATTATGTTTCTGTTACAGCTGTTACAATCAGGGATGTCATTGAGCATGTTTTACAGCTGTAAAGTTAATTCACAGAGCATTTGGTATTTGCCATCTGAAGAGAGATTAGCGTAAAATTCTGAGAAGACTGCTGAAATATATACAGAGTATGCTACAAACTACCCTATTGCTACTACTGTATGATGCCATAGTCATTGATATGGGTGTGTGGGTTGGTGATGCCAGGAGTATGATCGTTTTGTGGTGTTAAAAAAAAAAGAAAAAGAAAAAAGAAAAAAAAGAAGAAGAAAAGAATACCCATATCATGTCTTTGATTTGTATTTCAGAGCATTGTTATGCCTGTGTATTTTCATGGATGAGTAGCTACAATACTGTTGTAGGGTGTATACGCCGTCCTTTCTACTTTCTTGCTTGCCCCGGGCACTTGTCTTCGTGCAGCTACAGTGGAAACATGAAATCAATTTTTCCCCTCTATCTTGTCTTCTTCTTTTCTTTTTTTTTTTTTTTTTTGGGGGGGGGGGGCAGGGAGAAAGGTTGTGGGTTGTTCATGTGTGTAACCTGGCTCAATATCCAAATGTTTTGCAACTGTTGGCCGTCTTTGGCCCACGTCCTCGCCGAAGTCGTGTTGAGGTTGTGTGAGTCAAGAGGATTTCGAAATCTTGGCGAGTAACAGGTACATCCTTCGTTCCCCACACAAACAGGCTGCAGACACACATACCACTGCTGATGTCATATCCTCCTCCTCCTGTGGCCGAGTCACATGCCACCACCCACCCATAATGCTCCGGCTTGTCAACCTGACCTCAGTGTGACCCTTAGAAATCACTTCCTGTTTTGGGCAGATTTCTTTTCAGTCCAATATTTATTTTACTGGCATGTGGACTTAGGGCTAAGCATGTCCAACAATGCCTTTCAGGTGCCCAGTTTGTTTGATGCTGATAAAATGTGTCATTCATAGGAGCCCCAGTGATATGACTGTTCACTATAATGAGTTGTTAACACCTTGTGAGAACGTGTATGACATGAATCCCTGATCTAAGTTATGTAGGCACTGCCGCTGACCAATCAGATCTTATCCTCCTGTAGTATTTTTTGTGAACGAGAAACCCAGAAGGCAAAGATAAATGTACCGGTATACTTGATTGAGCCTACGATGATTGAAAAATTACAATCAAAATGATTCAAATCAAAGGATGATCCATCGTATTGCTGAAACATAACTTTTCTACATCATGACATTTTAGTTATATGTGCTGTTCTTATGATGAATTTAGTGCGTACCTCGTGAAAGGCATAATTATGGATTTGGTTTTTAGAAATAAGAGTGATATGATGGTTATGACAAACTATGAATGCTGTGAAGAAGTGTCTTCAGAATTCCGTTATAAGTTCAAAGGCCACTAGACATTTGACATGAAAGTCATATTGGGCTGACAATGTTTAGTGTATCGGAGGGATTACAGAGAAATACGATGCACTCATTGTAATCTTTGTTCTTCATTTCCCACTGCAGGTCCCATCTTTTTCATTTCCTTTCCTGAGCACCAGAGCAACATTTTTTTTTCTTTTTTTTTATAGTCACGTGCCAAATTTCAGACGTAAACATGAGTCTGTTTTATTAATGTCCATATAATTTTTCATCTAGTATGATCCTAATAATCATCGATCTCTCTGGAATTTCCTTCTGCTTCTCTCCTCAATCACTGCAGCTGAGTTTGCAACATACCTGAACCACACGAGGAATCTACGATTTGACGAGAAGCCGGACTACTCGTTCCTCCGACAGCTATTCCGCAACCTCTTCCACCGGTTAGGCTACACGTACGACTACGTCTTTGACTGGAACATGCTGAAATTTGTAAGTCCATTCTTGGTAAACTGGGCATTTGGCCTATGTACTGTATGTTGTTCCTTTCTATGCCTCTTAAAAACACATGCACACACACTGCTCTATTTCATATACTGTAAAAGTGGATATTTTCGTGCGACTAAGTTTTCGTGCTCAGCCGGGTAAGAAGAGTTTTGCGTGTTTTTAATTCCGCGGAATCAAGACATCAACTACTGGAACACATGGCAAGCAAAAATATTTGCGTGCTTTTATTTTCGTGCTAGTTTCTGGTTGCGCGAAATGCGCGAAAATTTCAACACCGCGAAAATGTCCACTTTTACAGTACATGTACTTGGATTGGCTTTCAATCGAAATCAAACTATCATGTGCATATTCTTCATGCATAGCCTGAAACATGAGGGCGCCAAATGAATACAGGCCTTTAAGCATTAATTGCATCTGAAAACTCCAGAGACAGTCGGGAAGGTAGTCACAAACATTGTACATACACGATACTGTACAACATTAAACACATTAAAAGTGGTTCGGGTTACAAAAGCAGTTTTGAGTCTTTCAGGCAAATGATCTTGGAAATGTTACTGTGAGACTACAGACTTCATGCATATATGCATCGGAATTGATACAGCCATTCTGTGCAGCCCTCCCATATACCCCTTCCAACAGGGATCTATGTCGAACATTGCTGTTGTTTGGTTTTTTTTTTTTTTTCATATGTCTCACATTCTGCCAAATCTACAAAAAATCCCTGGATGATCCCAAGCTAGTGGATGTCTGGAGACTACCAGGCTAAAATTTGTGTTGAAAGGCATTATGCATTCAAAACTGCATGCAGTATACATTCATACAAACACTATATACACAACTAGTGCATGTAACATCTATTAGAGAAAACAAAGCATGTGTCAAACCAGAAGTGTTTTTGCCATTTCATTTTGATATTTTACCATTTAATGATTTATTCATAAATCCATAGCATAGAAATGCTATGGCAACAGTTGCATCAAAATCAGAGAAAGTGATGGAATTTTTGAATTTCCCTGAACAATAATATTGGTTATGATATAACATGGTTACATGACTCAGATGGACAGTGAGGTTATTGTCTTACAAAGTTGCCTTTGGTTTGTACACAAAAATATTGTAAGAAATCATGTTTAGGGTTGATATATCTGGACATTCCAGTCATTGCCAGGTCAGTGCAACACAGTGATTTGATGTGAAAGTTATATGTTTTTTTCGTGAGTTTATATTAAAAACAGAATTTTGATGCATATTTGTACGTTTGTCAGTGGGGGAGGTTTGCTAGGTTTTATCACCTTCTCCGATATATGCATACATGCGGTTGCAACTCTCATTAACGTTTCTTGAAAACAGTGAAAATATGAATTCCCAAAAGTTTTGTATTTTGTGTCTGAATCTGATCAGATTTAAACTTAAATGTCGTCCCGTTCATCAAAATGTTGACTCTGTTATCAGAGTCAACTTGAGCGTGGTTTTAGATTTTACTGAAAATTTCCTACTGGTGCCAATTTGAGGCCAAAATGTTGCTCCCCTTCCCCATCCCCTCCTGCTGTATCTTGACTCTGCTGGCAGACACGAGGGTTAGCCAGACACGCCATTGTGACGTGGGAACGTTTTATGTTTTTGAAAACTAATACATGCAGACTCTACCTGTGTCCGGAGGAGAGCAGTTTCAGCCAGTGACACACGCCTGTAGGAAGTCTCAGAAGAAGACACTCCCCTATAATGTCCCTTCCCCCCCCCCTCCCTCCAACCAGTGATCTCTCACCGTAAATTTGTATGCAACCTCAAAATAGCATCAGCTTATAATCCGTGTCCCAAATTATGCAAAGGCCTCAAACTGAATGGGTCATAATTTTCCATCACCTTGACAGGAGACTTATCATCAGGACGTAATAATCAACTCCAAAGAGCAATTATGACCTTTTGACTGCCGCCAGGACATGCTCATAAACAGTAGATGCTCATAAACAGTAGAAGAAAAAAAAAATTACCAGCTAAAATGCTGCACCAAATTAGATTGTGGATGGTACAATTCTGATGCTGAGCTTTTCAAGAGGATAGTGGTTGCTACACCTTAGAGACTCAACAGTCTGCTTCCAGAAGGTCATTGGTGTTACATGATATCACATCTTTCCTCCAGATTTAGAACTGAGATTTAGACCAGCTGTACATGAAGATAATACAATCTGCAATTGATATTTTTAGAGTCAGGTGGTTGTGTAGTTTTCTGTTATTTTTGTGTTTTTTGTTTTTAAAGAAAATACAATGCAACTTGTCCTGGATGGTAATTCAATTGTATTAAAAAAAGTAACTTTATTCCCACAGAAATAGATCATACACACGATCAATAGATACTTTGATATGTGAACTAGACTGTACAAATTCATTGTTTTCCTTCTCTTTTTTTTTTGTAATGATACAAAGAATATCTCTGACAGTTTCTATTGTTAAAATGTCTTTTTGCATCTGTTGTGTAAATCTCACTCATACACATGTTTGTTGATATCCATGTTTGCATGAGTATGAAAGTTGAGTGAAACTTTTTGTGGCTTTCCGTCCAGTGGCAGCCCCCAAGGATTCTGTTGTTATGTAAATGGTTTTATTTCCCTGCTTCCATTCTAACAGAGTGATGTACCAGGGAGGAGTAAGACACACGCCCAGAAGGAGGCTGAGAGGAGGGACCGGGAGGAGCACGAGCGGCACCACCACCCCAGGAGCTCGACGACGAGAGCGCTCGCCGGCACGGCGGCCACGGTCAGGCTAAGAACGCAGGAGTCGGCGGCAGTGGTCAACCCCGTCGCAGTGGGAGGTGAGGGTCAGCGTCCATCCAAATCAAAAACACTGCGGGAATGATCTCCACACATCCTTCCACGAGAAAATTATCAAATGCCGTAAAAATAACTCACGTAGACGTGGAGTAAAGACTTTTCACTAACGATCAAGAAGGTGCGACTCGCTCGAAGTACCAAAAAACACCCTCAGAGTCGCAAAGTGCCCCGCTATTTATAAAGAGAAAGTGGCAATGAATGGCGCCTGCCAATCACCTATTAGTCTTCATGGAAGATCAACAAGCCATGTTATTGTTCATCCCCAGTTTAGTCATCCCAGGGGGGCAGATTCATGGCTCTAGAAATCATGAGGAAATAACCAGTCTGTAAATGTAAAGTAGCAGGGGTTCAGGGTGTATAGTGAATGCAATTGATGGTGGAAAAGGAGTCCTTTGCTTTCAAATAAAGTAGGGAAAAGTAGAGACCTCCCTTCCCTCCCCCGAAAAAGGGAAGAGAACTAAAGAAATGAACAAGAAGAGTGCTGCTCGTGAATTCACTTAGCAGTTGGACTTGTGCCATCTCTGGTGGCATGTAAGCATGATTCGTCCAGTCACCCAGCTGCAAAGTTAATCACTCTCTTTCAAGCCTAAACTTGGGCAAGGACATTAATTTTTTTTTTTAGGGGGGGGGGGGGGAGAAGTCTGGCAAAAATGGGCTCAAAACCGTTCTCCCTACACTGAGTCACTACCTCTCCAAGGTATTGATACGTGGATGAGATACGCGGTGATGACGGGCCGCGGGAGGGAAGGCGCTGGGGGAAGGAGCGGCGAGTGAGGGTTGTTTTGCCGGTGGCGGCGACGGGACGGCTCTGCCGGCTACACCAAAATAATTTACTCCTGTCTCACTCCTTCGCACGTTCCAAAGAAAACAAGTAGCCACCGTCCATAGCCATGCTCCCAAGTACAGGGTAAATTTAGAATGGTGCGAAGTTGGTGACTTCCTTTCTTATATTTTATGGGGGGGGGGGGGACCTGAGTTGCATCATCATCATCATCCCAGGGGTAATTTGTCACATCAAAGATTTGATCACTCAAGCTTGAAGCTCCTAAACTGCAACTTGGCTACAAAGCAGTGTTGTTGAAATGTGAATGCACCTCAAGTCATTCATGCAAAGTTTTTTTTTTTGTTGGTATGCTCAAGCACATCACAAAGGAATGATTGTGTCCTATTGTGGTCATTCCATATCTATACCCCACCATCTTGTATTTTTTGTTTTTCTTCAGACATATTTTGCACAGATGATTGAATCATTTCACTGTCATGTCACAAATCCATGCCATTTCTGTCCATGCAATGTTAACAAACAGGTCATATCGCGGCCCATTTACTTCTAGTCAAGCAATGTTTGGTACAAATAGATCTGAGAGTCTACTGTTGCAAAAATTAGAGTCGAGGAAGATTACTTTTACATCAAAAGTAAATTATTCAAAGAGAGCTGCTAACGTTTGCCATCAAATGCATGTTAATGGTTCCAGCAAAAAAATAAAAATAAATAAATAATAATAATAAGATAAAAAGTAAAAAATGTTGAATCTCATGCTTACTACCAGTACCATCTTTTGAGGGAATTGTGTTTCAAATCAGTGGGAAATGGGATTACTATGTTCATGACCATCTTTCTGTAATTTCCACTAACTTTTATTTCTTTCAAAGCATCAAATGTCCATACATAATAATATGATCTACATTATAAAGACTTCACATTCTTCATGTTTGTCAATAATTGTCATCATGTCTTGTGTGCTGCAAAATGTTGTTTCTGCTAATGCAATATGTCAGAGTTCATAGGTGGATGCATAAAGGACACCTTCAGGCAGATTTTAACAGTCACAAGAATTCTGAAACTTTGTCCGAGCTATGTAGCGTAGAATGTGGGGGTGTTGCATTGTATCGAGCTTATTTGTCATTTTAATCACAAGATAGGGCGTGAGCTGTTTGCACAAGATATTGCAAAAAAATTGTATTAATTTGCTGGTGTGCACCCTGTAGCAGTGGAAATATGACAAGCTATGTATTCAATGAATGAAGACAGAAGTTAGGTGATGTAACTCATTGTTATATTTGAGGTGTTTCCAGAGCAGAGAATATTGACTATTAAATGCATCATTCACAGATTTTAAATTCATGCTTGACTCACTTGTATTTCATGCTAAAAGTATCATTTGCCTGTTCTTGTCATTGTCATTCTCTTTATCACCACCGCCATCGCCATCTTCTTCATCATGGGAATTGACACTTGACCATTTTTTCACGCTTCTTACCACTTTTCCTCTTTTTGTTTTTTGTTGTTTATTCTCTGTTATTCCTCCTGCCATCATCATCCTTTCCTCCACCTTTCCCTCATGGAATTAAAAACCACCCATTCCTTCTTTCTCTTCGATTGGAAAAAAAAATATAATCAAAACTATAAAAAAAAAAAACTACAAATAACCCTACCCCAACCATTCCCTTTAACTCACTCCCTGGGCCAAACAGAGTCCAGTCTTGGACGGGCGGTCCCCTCCGTGGGCTCGTCCAAGACTGGCCGCAGTGCCCGCAACAAGGCTGCCCTCCTTGGCGACGGCATGACCGGTGGCCCCTCCACCTCCATCTCAGGGGGTGGGGCCACACCCATTACCAGGGGCCCACCCCGCCCCTCTGTTCCCCTAGGTATGCAGCCTAGCCAGCCGGCTCGGCGCAGCACTCAAGCCAGATAGGTAGGCAAATAGCATGAAGACTGGAGCAAAAATTTTTTTTGGATGAAGTGCAGTCAGTGTTGCTGTTTATTTCCCATTACATGGTACCTTTCTTTTCTCATGATTATCCGTAGTTAAACTTTTAATCAAAAGTAAAATCAAAAATAGAATTCTCTTCAGATATCAAGGAAGTTGATTCCTCCGTAGAGCATGGCATTATTCATGTGATGAATTTAAGTTTGATCCTTTTTTGTTTTGTTTTTGTTTTGTCTTTCCAAAAATAGTTATGTATTTTAATAGTCCATTTCTAGCCTTGTGAATTCTGTCTCATATTGTGAACAGTTTTCTGTGTGTTCACTGCTTGAGTTTGGTGCCTTTTGCAAGTTGTTACCCTGCATGCGTCATAGTAATAGACCACTCTGTGCTGAAAATATGCACCGTAGAGTTTTGACAAAGACTTGTGTTATGATTTGGATTAGCTGAAATTGTATTTATATCATTTCCTCGTAAAGTAGTGATATTTTTGCCAATAGTTCAAAGAAGAGTCCTGTACATCAAGTTTAGCGAAGTGTAATTGAGTTGTGATGAATAGAGAACACATTAATGGAATGCTGGCATCTCAGTCCCCCTACAGCTGCATGTGGGGGAATGTACACCCAATTTACCTCCTTTGCCAATTCTCAGGCCTCTCCCCATGGCATATTCACAAACCATTGCCAAAACAATTATTGACAGCTTACTTGTTCCAAACACTCTTCTTTACTGGAGAGTTCACCCCAAGGAAAAGTCATCTTGAATATTGGCAAAAAGAAAAAAAAATACAGTGCACTCCCGTAATAACAAACATGGTTATAACGAAATTCTAGTTATAACAAAATAAAAATATGGGTCGCAAAATCATCAGCTCTATGTTTTTTTTTATTGTTTATTTGTTGGGTTATATCGAAATTTTGATATAACAGAAGAAATCTGCCGGTCCCGAGGACTTGATTATGACGGGAGTCCACTGTAAAGGATATATGGGAATTGTTAAGTAAATAAAAAAAAAAAACCACACACACACACACAATATATATATATATATATATATATATATATATATATATATATATATATATATATATATATATATATATATATATATAAATGAAAGTAATTGTAGGCTCTCAAACAATTAGAATGTAATAATCCATTTGCATTGTTTCTAATCAAACATGTAAGTGTTGAGTAGGCACCACAAAATGGCTGTTATCATCAGGTGAATTGAACATCCATGGCGTGTACTGTGTACCTGTTTCGTTTATACATTTCTCTAAATTTAATTTCCTTACTTTTTCAAATTACAGCAAATTATTAAATAATTAAGTTTATGATAGTAATGATGATGATAATGCTAAGTTGTTATCACATCATCATCATTATAATTACTAATTAGTAGTGACATTAATGTTTGGGTATGAGTTTTCTTCAATTTGTCTCCCTCTGTACAAATAAAATTTGTAAGATCACAACTGCTGATCTGCATTTTTAACAAACATGTCAGAAAAATGGACCAGCGGGAATCAAACCTGTCATCTACTTTTTCCGACATGTTTGTTATACAGACAGAATAGTAGAGGTTTCAGACAGTGATCATGAAGCTTTTACTATTCTGCTCTTGTGATCCTACCATCTGCATTTGGGGTCAAATTGAACATTGGGGTAGAATTTTACTGTAAATAAAGTTGTTTTGTTTCTATTGTGTTTGTCCATTTTTGTTGAGAATTCACTGATCTGATGTCTGTTTCAGGATGACTGCCATTCAAATGACTCTCCTTTTGGGGTTAATCCTCTAGAATACAGAATACAACATATCTCCTTCCATGCATTCAAGTTTGTAGTTCTGTAAAGGTCTCATCTAGTGTCTCTAACCCTGTACTTGTCACCATTATTCCTTAAAGACAGGAAATATTAGAAATCCCTCAAACCACATAGACTTTCAAGAGCAAAGGATGATTTCTATTTTTAAATGTATTATTCTCATATTATTATTACCAGTAGTAGTAGTGGTAGTAGTAGTAGTAATAGTAGTAGTAGTAGTAGTAGTAGTAGTAGTAGTAGTAGTAGTAGTAGTAGTAGGAGTAGTAGCAGCAGCAGTAGTAGCAGTAGTAGTAGGAGTAGTAGTAGTAGTAATAGTAGTAGTAGTTGTTGTTGTAGTATTAGTATTAGTAGTTGTAGTATTAGTAGTAACTAGTAGTTGTAGTAGTTGTAGTTGTAGTATTAGTATTAGTAGTCTTAGTAGATGTAGTGGTAGAGTCAATATGCCTTATCCACAAAATGATATGAAAGATTTTTTATTTTTTTTTTGGTTGTCTGTGAATCATGTTTATTTGTTTGTTAGTTTGTGTTTTATTTTGTGTTTTTTTATTGTTTGCTGTAGATTCATGATAATTCTTGTCAATTGCAAAAGTGAGAAAATTCTTGCATTTAAGTGAAGATGTTTATTTGTATCTATGAAAATGCAAATATAAAGTATTTATTTAGATCCAGGGGTCAAGATGTCAAAGGTAGTGGATTAAGCCAACGTTCCCCGCTTCACATAACTCAAGCTATTTAGCAAGAGCAAATGAAATGTTGACAAATGAATATCTGTGATGTGGAAATTTCTTGGTTTGATTTTTGTGGATATTTCTGGGAAAGGTCATGAAATTTGACAACTTAGGATATCTCAGTAGTCATTCAAATACTAGCATTTAGCCTTTGCATTGCTGTGCATTGAAAACTGAACAGTTGATTCATGTAAGTCATGAGAAGAATAATGCATAATGAGAAATTTGCAGTGTGTTTTGGAGAAACAGAAATGATATGAAGCAAAGCATTCATTTTTACATGAGAGGTCCCTTTTTCAAGATATAGATTTCTTTGCATTTTTTTGCCCTTCAGATGTAATATATTATACAAATGAGGAATGTTTGTGAGTGCAATGGAGAGAATATCTCATGAGGTGAAAGATATTTCACCGAATGAAATATTCTGTCCATTGTACGAATGAAAAACATCTAAAATAGATCCTTGTCATTTGATGTTTTTTGAATTTAGAAACAAGAGAGAATGTGCAGGATCTGAGATTGAGAGAGTGCTCACTGAGCGCTTTACGCTAGCCTGCTGTCGCATGCACACTGCAAACGCAAACGTTTACATGCATAGTGTACCAGGCTCTCACGCGCAATGGAGCAAATCATATCGATCCAAGATTGCATGGTGAATGGAGCCTCAACTGCACAAATAATGACGTAACGGCAAAATCGGACGAATGATCAATAGCAAACAACCAATCAAATGACAAGAATCTATCTAGGTGTTATATAAATCAGAGCTCAACACTAATTTTATTCTCTGCCTGTTCCGGGCACTGAAATATTTCAGTCTGAAGTTTTGATGGCCTGAAACAGAAATGTAGTGGCCCGAAATAAAAGGAAACATAATAATCCATTTTGTATTTTAAATGCTCAATCAGGCCACCTAAAGATAGCCCTTTTTGAAATTTGGTGGCTCGACATCAATTTTTAGTGGCCCGGGGCCACTAAAAATTGATGTCAGGCCACTAACTATCCCAAAAGGCTATCTCTTGTTGGCCCAATTGCACAGCTTAAATCCAAAATTGTTGAATTCCTTTTACTTTATGGCCACTACATTTCTTTTTTGGGAGCCACCAAATTTTCAAATTCAAAAAGTTCAGTGGCCCAAACAGGCCCCCAGAGAAAATAGATTAATGTTGAGCCCTATTGTATGCATACATATTGGCAGTTTGGAAATCTGACAGTAGCTATTTCTAGAACTAGGAATTTTATGTGAGCCCACTGCCTTTTTATGTTTCTGCAGCCGACAGGGAAACAGTAGGTAATCAGAGATTGATGTTTTGTGATTCAGACAGAAATAAACTGGATTTCCTAAGAGTGAATTTGCCTGTGGTACTCCCCAAGTGTTTGCATGGGAGACACTGCAGTTTTGTTCCCCTATGAAATGATTTTCTGAAGTGATGTAGTGTCCAACCTCTGCTCAAACTACTGTAGGTGCTACTGTGGCTGTGTTTTCTATCCCCCTTTTTAAGAGCTTTACCCATATCATTCACATCCTTCATCATTCGGGGTTTGGGTTTTTCTCTGTCGGAAAACTTGCCTCTATATTCCCCACCCCCTCCCCTCCCTAAACCTGTGTACTCTTTTTATAAGTGTGCATGGCTGACTCTTTGTCTTCGTCTTTTACATTGTACATGTCCTGTTGGTTTTGGGGACTTGGGTCTCTATTCATTTGGGTGACTTGTAAGGCCTTTCCTCGATTGGGCAGTAGATCGTTCATTTGGTTTTACCCACTGGCAAATTGTCCGCAGGCTGATGGACCAAGTCCCTGATAGCACATTTCTGTGTTTGGTGCTGTGTCTTTGTATTAAAATCTTAATGATCTCTAGCTAGTATCTCATAAGGTAGAATTGAAAAAAAAAATGTGAAAAATATACATATATCTTAAATTATTTTCATTTTCAGTAAAATGTTTGAAATTAAAACCACAAGGGCACTATTTCACCCTACATATTAGGAACAATACTTATAATCTACCCACTTTTGATTCAATAAACTTTTTATTTCATGAAAATTGATTGTTTTGTTTTTATTTACGCTCAAACCTTAGAACGCGATAGCACCCATCTGGTTGTCAGCTGAAGATATAACATATCTTTCAGATTAGCCTTATTACAGTGCGAACACGGTTATAACGAAATTCCGGTTACAACGAAGTAAATATTCAGGCCAGAGCATTATCCATTCTTTGTATTTCTATTGTTTATTTGTTCAGTTATGACGAAATTTCGATATAACAAAAGAAAATTGGCGGTCCCGGGGACTTCGTTACAATGGGAGTCCACTGTATTATTATTTACACTAATTTGGTGGTAGAACTATCAAAAGCCTCTAAATTGCCAAGTTTGTAACTGATCCTTAACTTGGCAGCACAACTTACAAGATGATTCAATATTTCAAATTGGCAATATTTTTTTTGTGTGTGGTTTTGTGCACATTCAGGGAATTTAAAGGACAAGTTCACCTTCATATACATGTGGATTTTGTGAATGCAGTAATATTAGTAGAACACATCAGTGAAAGTTTTGGGAAAATCGGACAATCCGTTCAGAAGTTCTGAATTTTTAAAGTATCTGCGTAGTCACTGCTGGATGAGAAGATTACTACAGAGTATGATGTCATATGCGTACAACCATATAAAGAAAATAAAAAGAGAATTTCACAAAACTGTACTTTTTTAATCAAGTGCACATTTCTTTGACTTGTTACTGACATATGTTAAGGGTAATATTATTCCCCCTGCCTTCTGAAAGAGAGAAGTCAAATATTCTTTTGTTATGCGAGAAAAGTGAAAATATGTTGAATTTTCTTCATTCTTTCTTTATATCGTTGTACTCATGTGACATCACAAGCTATAGTAGTCTTCTCATCCAGCCTTGAGTGAGCAGAAACTTCAAAAATTCATAAATTTTGAACGGATTGTCCGATTTTCCTCAAACTCTCACTGATTTGTTCTACAAATATTGCTGCATTCCTTCAACCCACATGTCTATGAAGGTGAACTTGTCCTTTAACTGGCTCCCTCTATTCCAATATAAGATATATAATAGAGTTCATAGTTGTCAGATCAAGAAGGAGAAGGTGATAATTTCTTCAACAAAACTGTCGCCAGACTTGGTGGCTTAAGTGCCCAGAATTTGCCAGTGGGTAAGACAGCAGCACAACACTGCCTTTTTCATCTTCTGTTCTAATGAATTGGGTGTTTTTTTTTTTCCATGTTTGTTAACCCTTTCATCCATGTTAATTTAGAAGTTGATTTGATATCCATTGATTTTTCAATACATTAACCATGGTTGTTTGGGGAAAGGTCATCTCTCATTTGTTCTAAATAACATAAAGGAGATATGAATACATGTGCTATGAACTCTTGCAACTACCATTATGACCCATCAGTGAAATGAATTCCAAAGAAATGTTTATTGTCATATTTTTGTGTGGTTTGTAATTTCTTAATAACAAAATCAATTAGCGGAGGGGGGGGGGGGGGTCTTGCCATACTTTGTAGTGTTTCGGTTTATGCTACATTACTTGTTTGATTCAAATTGGTCAAAAGAATGTTCTTTTCATATTCTTTTTTTTTTCAACCATGTGATGTTTTCTGTTTGTATTTCTTCCTGTAAAGAAGACCAAGATTTTGAGAGTGTTCTTGCAAAAATGATGAAAATGAAAATTTTCGGGCAAATTGTACATTTGTAAGCAGCATTGCCTTTTAAATCATTTGAATATGGATGGCAACTGAAATTAAAGACATTGACAGCTTTGAACAAGTCTTTCAATTCTCTGCCCCTCTGTATTTCTTGGAAAATACAAAGGGGGTGAGGCCCTCATTAGTCAATTAGCAGAAATGATAACCTAACTCAAGTAGTTTTATTGAATGAGAATTGCAGTTAGCTGAAGACCAGGTTTGTTTACATGTCAGGTGTGTTGAGATCTTCAGATTTGCCTTCCCTTTCCCCCTTCATCATCTTTCTTATCCCTCTCTCTCTTTCTCTCTTGTTTTGACTTGGCAGCCACATCTCCCCGCCCTGTCTCCAGAGCTGAGCAGCAGCGCACCAACAATCGGCGTCTGGCGCGCGGCCTCGCTACGGGTCCCACCAGCGCCGACCCCACCCAGCGCGGCGACTACGGCCGGCTGGCGGCACCGTACTCCCCCTTCAACGGGGCCACCAGCACTGGCATGAAGTCGGCGGACGAGGGCGCCGCGAGGACGTCGTCGTCGCGATACATACGCAAGTGAAAAAGGACACCATCGAGCTTGTACATATGAAAACAAATATAAAAGGGAAGAATGGACATGCCGAAGGGAGAGAGATTTTTTTTTTAAGAAAAGCAGGAGAAATGATTGACAAGACGAGCAGCAAGACAGTGGTAGCATACGGCAGAAATGTCTTCACTGTTGTCTGAAGACGAATGCATTGTGGAGATTGGCTGACATTTGAAAGCAAGGCCGCCAGCGACTTGTTGCAATAGAGTCTCCAGTGCTAGACTTCAACCACTTATATATATACATACATGTGTGTGTTATCTATCTATTTTTATGTTGTCCCTTGTGTCATGGTAGTACACTTTGCCCCCCCTCCGCCCTTTTTTTGTACTTGCACAATCTTCCTGCGATGTTGGAGATTTCGGTCAGCCGAGGAACTGCACTATGAGTCAGGCACCGTTGCAAAGGCAGTGGAATGCCGAGTGCCACGTTTGAGCTGACTGCAGTTTGTACAGATCACAAGCAGAGTGTCACCTTCTCCTTTCTTCACTCAGATGGGATTGTAATCTGCCCTAGCCATAGCAGCCTGGTTGCTGCAGTCACGTGTCAGCACTTTGTGGGCTTGTGGGTTTTCGGTTTTTTGTTTCATTTTATTTTTTGATGCAGCCTCGATATCAAGTATTCAGTGCAAGTGTATCATTTTGTGGACAGACTGAAGCCCATCGTAATGGCCAGGCTGTCTGTAGTAGCCACCTGCACGTAGTGATCACTGACATGTCCAGTGTTGACCGATAGTCCCTGTACATATCAGACCTGCCTAGAGTGGTCACCTTTGTCTGTGCCACTTGGAAAGCCTCCATGGACGGGTGTGACCATTCATTTAGCTCCTTTGGTGCGGTTAATGCGTCACTCAATATTTCTCAGTCAAGTGTGAAATGGTTTGATTAATGTGCAGGAATTAGCTAATTGGAGGTTTGGAAAGGACAAACTAGGATGATTTATTACCCCCCCTCCCTTTCATGTAGCGCAATGTTGACCAAGTAAACATGTTTACTTTTGCCAAAATGTTACTATGTGTCATTGCAGCGCTTTATACTTGAGAAAGAGCAAGGTATCAGGGTATGACAAGAAAAATCCTCAGAAGAGGTGTAAGGCTAGTTTAGAGGAATGTATCCGTGGTTGCACCGTGGGATATTTTGTCTTAAAAACTGGTCTGATATATTTATGTTAACCAGAATATATTAAAGCTTATGTACTCTCAAGTACTATGCTGGGGTCCGTTTCATGAAGTCATATCATCAAAGTCTTCACAGAAATCTCAGAATGGTCAAAAAATCGCTCATATGTAGACTTTCAAATCCATTTCTTGAAGTCTCTCATAAGTGTGTCTCATGAGCAAAATGTCTCTCATAAGACTTTCGGGAAACAGACCGTAGGAGATGATGTTTGATGTGATGCAAGGTACAGATACTTCCTACCCACCTTCCATGTGTGTTGATAGCAATGGGCCTTGGTGAATTAGAGTGATGATGATCTGTGTTCTAAGCCTGTAGTCCAGCATACCTGTGTTGCCATCATGTGCATGTTAAGTTCAGAGGAGTTTAAAATGTCCTGAGAAGTGTTTGTTGGTACGTCCTGTATTAATCCCTTCTGTGTTAGGTACTTTGGACAGTATGTACGAAGAGGTTTCTGTACCAATCAGCACTTAAAGCACACAAGGGGTTAAACAACAGATTAGGTACGAGACTTCAGACTGAGTGTGAAGTAGGTCCTATATGAAGTCCGGAGGGGAGTGTGATTCTCAACATGGATGGCAACTTTGTTTAGGTTACTCAAGGAGCCATAGAATAATCTTTTAAAAATTACAGTTTGCAGTCTGTGCCTAGATCAGGGTGTTTGGGGGGGGGGGGGGGTGGACACAGCTAAACAAAAACCAACCAGACTTCCCAAAAGGAACAAACACTATTTGCTTCAGTCACCTACCATGTTGCTATTCATAAATGCATTATTTTGTGAAATGGACCTGATCCACACATCAGACCCTCTTCAGACTAGCTTTATTATTGGCTCATTTGAGATAATTATTCATGAAAAAGGGACTTTATTTGTAGTATTTTCTTGTTTCTTTAGGTGGGTGTGTGCGTGTGTGTGTGTGTGCGTGTGTGTGTGCGCGTGTGTATATGCACATTGTGGTGAAATGCCACCCTGTGCCTCAAGTGTGTCAGACTGCACTGATGCGCCCATGATGGGTCATTGCTCAGTGGTTTCGTGTGACTATGATTGAAGGTGGAAGGTGTTGAATGTGGACGTGAAGCACCGTTGACTGCCAGGTCCAAAGTAAAAAATTGTAGCGTGTGTGTTTGTGTGTGTGTGTGTAGTGTGTGTCTGTTTGTGTGTGCATACATACACGCACATGCACATTTGTGCATTTAGTGTTGGTCTTGTTGCACCGTTTCAAAGTACAGATCATCCCACTCAATTTTTTTTCCCTTAGGGGCCAAAGCTTGTATGTAAATAAAGCTAGAGAAAGTGCAAAGGAATAAGTGATCTGTTGAAGGCTAAAAAGAAGATAGTTTTCATATGTTTATCGAATTCAACTTCAGAAAAAAATTCACAAATCACTAATAAAAAAAAAAGAACTTTGCACACTTCTAAGATGTGAAAATATTTTCCTTGTGTGAATGTGTTTCTTATTTCTATTTTTTTTTTTTTTGCTACAGAAGTGAATTTGCTGAAAGATTTTATGTAAAGTTTGTGTCCTTGGTTGAACTACTGGTACTTGTAAATTATTTGGTATTTTTTCCCTGTTGAACTCATCTCATTTTTACACGGGTGATTTATGTACGTCTGAATTGAGCTGTGATATTTTCTTTCAAAAACAAATTAAAAAAAACTCAAGAAAGACTGTGACATTTCATGAATACACATTGTTTTTCTCTGTATCGGCTGGAAATCCAAAGCCTACTCTCATTGGTCATTGGCGAAAAAAAAGAAGCAACTGGTTGATTAAAGAATAGCAAAATGAGCAAGGCTGGTGACATTTAAATATCAATGTGTCATCTAAAGTAATGCCACATGGACGCCTGAAAAAAAGCTGTAGGTATTATGTGAATGATGAAGTCGTCTGCAGCACTGTAGTAATCCTGTACAATGAATGTCGCAAGTGTAACATATTCTAGCAAGAAGCCATAAGAAAATGCCATTACTCTTTAATCAAGAAATATGAAGGACATGTATGTATATATATGTTCTCACCATTTGTTCACAAGAAGTCAGTTTCTGTATGCATAATCAAGAAAATCTGTATTGTTGAACAGAACAAAAAAGAAATATGCGCACTATGCAAGGAACATAGTCTATGAGGGCCATTTGAGGTGCTGGCACTCAATGGTCCATTTGATTGTGACTTGTCCAAATGTCACCCACATACTTATGGATCGTTACGAATTATTTCACTGCTGTTATTTGAAGTCTTGTCAGATTTTGTCAGCACTTTCTTGACTTACTGAAGTATTATCTTGCACCTTAGGTACTGACATTATACAGTGGCATTGAAAATGAGACAAAGTTTGGATAGCAGTCATTCACTTTTACAGTGCACAAAAAGAAACGACACAAGATTTTAAGAAATTAGTCGCCTCTCCAGTAAATGTTGAGAAATTTCTAGAAAAAATGTATTTTGGACTTTGTGCGGTATTTGTTTCTTTTATACTTATATGGAGTCAGAGCTTTGCCTGGCATGCAGGTGTGATCCAGTTTGGTTGAAATTGCTTCAATACCAGAATTTCAGCTGTTGAATTTCAAAATGAACATTTAACTTTCGAAATGATGGCAATGCAATATTCACTTTGCATTTCTGGAAAATATTTTATGTATCTGTTTCATGTGTTGCAGAGACCTACTCTTGATTTGTGGTGTTACTCATTTTGAATAGAATTACAATCTGTATCAACTCTTTGAATGACCTCTTCTCAATTCCTTCATTCATTTATAGAAGTAATTCAGTGTTTGCAGCTCCAGATTTGACATTCACAAGACTGTTGAATGATTTTGGATGTGTCTGCCTTATACCTGCAAATGAGCTTTAAAAAACATACCAGTACAAGAGGGATATATTTGCCAAATTATCAGGACAGCAGGTGCAGAGGCAGCATCATTTTGGTTCACTCACGCATGCTTCCACGTTTCGAGAGTGTAGATTCTGTTTGCGTAACAACAGCTTTAGACAGCCACCCTCGAGGGCTGAAATGATGGCAACATTCTTTATATTTGTAGCAAACAAGTTGCCTTGTGTCATGGAATAAAATTCTTCATCCTATCATTATAGTTGTGCCAGCGTATGCCCATGCTTTTCGGTCTGTTTTCTTTTTGTTTTGATTATTGTTACATCCATTTTGCTATAAACCGTCCCAACTGTCACAAGAGGCCAAAGTACATATAGCTCTGGCATCCAATCATCGCGCGTCAAACCGTGAGATTGCTGAGAAAGGAAAGGTGTTGATACTTTACTGTGGTTCCCGACAGGTCTTCCAGCTGCTTCAACATAAAAACTGCTGTGTGTCTCATGTTAGTATAACGAAACGACCATTAATCAAATGTCAACCAAATACAGTCAAACCTGTCTATGGAGGCCACCAATGGGAGATGAAAAGGTGGCTATTATAGACAGGTGGTCACTATAGACAGGTTCTTTAACATGCTTTTCTCTTGGAGGGAATTGTTTCTAGCGGTCGTATACGGCAGGTGGCCGCTATAGACAGTGATCACTAAGACAGGTTTGACTGTATTGACAATGCATCAACACTTCTCCCGTGCACAAACAAACTTATTCACTCCACAGACCCAAGAAAATGAGGGCTGCTTCCTGAAGTTGTCAGTGCCGGCCTTTGACCTGTCGTCTCACTCTGAAGTGCTTTGCGTTGCCACAACAAGTCCACGACTCTTGCTCAGCAACAATAGCACAGTGATTCTGGTAGCATCCCAAAGAGTGTCATTTCATTGAAGGGAATGTACTTGACTGTTTATGAAGCTTCAAAAGAAGAAGCCCTAACTATTTTCATCTCATATGGGCTGCTAGGAGTGAAGAGGTAAAAAAGCATCTGTCTACATGTTAACCCCCCCCCCCCCCAATATTTGTCAGTGAAATACATGAAGTGATAGAAATGAAATAAGGGTGGGGAATTTGTACTTCGTGTTTAGTCTCATTTTTATCGATACATGAAGGAAACATTTAGCACAGTGTAAGTGCAAAGCATAGACCTTCTTATGAAGTTAGGTTGGGTGCAGAGCTTGACTCTGTACTTGCAGTTGCAACATGTAGGAGCTTTTTGGTTTTCACTGGTGTGTGTGTTCTTGTGTAGATTAGTGGCAGCGTATTGCAAAGTTTGCATGTATTTCTGGAAGAAGAGATAGTTTGGTAGATATATATTCATCCCCTTAGGAAAGACTAAGCAAAAGGTGTTTTTCACCTCGGGTGAGTTTTGATATATTTCAAAGTTGGGCACGTCCAAGTCTGTGTCAGTGTCAAAGTCGATAAAAAGTGAAACTATACTCTGCTTGTATAAGTGTGGTGAAATAGAGTGAACCTAACTTAAGTCACATGGAATGACAAACTATAAGTGTGAAATCCCTTCAGCATGTGTTGAGCAAACATCAGTGTCTGTCTCGATGTGCAGTCGTATTGAAAATCTTGTATCGCAGCAATTCCTGAATTCCTTACATGTGTAGGACTGTTACAGGGATTCTACCTATCAATGAAAAAGATACAGGTGGAAGAGAGATGGAAAAGAAGCGAAGTCTTCCTGCTGGGAAAGTTGGTGTTGTCAAAGAGTCCAGGAGGCAATGACACGAGTTACTGTAAATGTGGAAATTTTCGCGGTACATTAATAATCGCGTATTTTGTGCTACTGTTGGCTTGCGCAAACTCTTACATTTGCAAAAAATGTCGGCACAATTTTCTGTGCACATTTTTAATTTGTTGCGCAGCGTGAATTCAAGAAACCGCAAATACGTTTTTCAGCCTCTCGGCGCAAAAACTTAATCGCGCGAAAGTATCGACATTTACATTAGCCCATTACATGGCCGAGTGTTGGTGAAAAGTCTCCTCAAAGATTTAGTAGTTTAAATGTTTGTTAACATGGATGAGGCAGTGTATGAGGCCATCATGCACAAATTTGAAAGCAAGAGTGCATAATTTGACTTGCTGCTCTAATCATGAACCGAATCGATGGCCAAGTCATTTGGTTTCATGCAACTTCTTGCTTTGAGTCATTTCATTTTTGCTCCAGATTTCAGCGAACGTAATAGTGTCTTTGTACTGTGACTCCGAGAGTTCACTTTGTGTGAGGTGCTAGAATACCAGCCATGTTTCTGCTCATTTGCATCATACTCTGGGTAGTTTACTGCTTACCCTGTGAAGCCGTTATATTGCGTTTTTTCCTTGTCTCTTTTTTTAGATAACTTTCAGTGAAATAAATTTTGTACAATGAATCTTGTCCATATTTTCTGTGACAGGTTCACATTTTTGATATATCATTTCTGATTCAAGCTTTCCTGTTTGAGAAAAGTCGACTGAAATGTTCACTCTGGCTGGTGTGCCCACGGGAGGGAGTGTTTGAGATTGTGGTGTTCCTACTTCCAAATAGATTCATCCCTTTACTCAAGACAATGTTAATACAGCACTGTGTACATTTATATTTTATATGGTATTACATTGGACTTGTCAGGGTTATCTTTCTTTTATCATCTTCACTCCTCCTTTTTTTTTTTTCTTCTTATTTTCACAAAGTTTCTTGCAAAGATTTGGTATGATTAGGATGTATTTTGTAGATGCATCAAAGAAAGATAACCCTGATCGTTACACTCATATGTACATTTTCATAGGAAGAAGAAAATGGAAGTACATGTTCACCAGTGTGGATGGAAAAGAAGTATGACTACTTTTTGATGATAATTTGATTGTGCTCTTGTTGCTCTGATACGACAGAGGAAAGAAAACACAAATGATCCTTGTATAGAGATATTTCCCCGACTACAATCCCAAGAGATGTTGTCCATGTTTGTGAATTTATAACTGAAGATAATAAAGTAATATATTCCTGTGATGAATTTAGATTTTTAATCATTATCTAGGAAGGCTATGGAAGATTTTTATATAGCCACTGAAATCAAGACTCGTATCTTGTACCATTTTATTTCAATTATTTTTTTTTTCAGTTTTCAATATTGATAATCTTAGACCTTACTTTTTCACAAAGCAAATGGATGTGATTTATATGACATATACATCTTGTGACATGATTGTTTTATATCATAAATGTTAAATGACTGTAAATGTTTTGTAGATGTTGTTTAGTAGTCATTTTTTTTCTCTTTCCATCTCTTTCTATGTGTATATGAAAAATAGTCACTGTGAGAGCATACTTATGTAGATGAACTTTCTCAGAAAGGATGAAATAAAAAAGCTGTACAGAAAATGAAATGCAAATGAGTCATATCTCTTCTTTGTTTTGTTTTGTTTTGTTTTGTTGAGAAGGTATTAGAGACCCAGTAGCGTTGGGATTCATGGGTGGACCGATTCATTCGCTGCTACCTGGGATACATTAAAAAACCACAAATATCACTGGTCGGCTATACAGTGCCCTCCTGTTATAACGAACACGGATATAACGAAATTCCGGTTACAACGAACTAAAAATTCAGGTCGCAACATTATCCACTCTATGTGTTCTTATTGTTTATTTGTTCGGTTATAACGAAATTTCGATATAACAACAAAAAAAAAAACTGCCGGTCCCGAGGACTTCGTTATAACGGGAGTCCACTGTATGTGCAGTGAAGCATACGCTCATCAGTAACTGTAGACTCCAGTAGAGACTTCTTGGAATGCTTTTGCAATACACTGTATCAGTACAACTCTTTACCTCCTCTTCAAAATGCACCGAACACAATGGACAGATAATTCCAGGGTAAATTTGATGGCACCCACCTCCTCTGTCTTGGGAGAAGTGTGAAAATGTATAGTTAATAGTTTTTGAGAAAATCATTGCTTCCAAAATAAGAAATTGTGACTGTTCAATTCACACCACCAAGACAAACAATTTATGATGCTTGTTACAGTGTAGAAGCTCTTTCAATAAAAGACTGGGAGACATTTGATTGCTTAGTTTTCATTTTGCAAGTGTGGGATTTCTTCAAGATATATTTGTGAGTGTGCTGCTAGTGTTTCACAGCATTCAAATTAAGGTTTACTGTTTCAGTAAATTTGTGGGGAAAAAAAGTTCATTTTATGAAATATCGTACATAGAGGCTGACTATGCACAACCCTGTTGCTGTACAGAAGTGGCAAGGCTAAAAAATGCCGCATACATTTGTACATGTGCATTTTAAGTGTGATAAAATAGTGGAAAATAAATACAAATGCAGTATACAAATACAGTATGTATAATATTCAAACAAATTACGAGACATTTTATCACAATGAATATTGTATGTATGACCCCCAAATTATGGAAGTTTACACTATCATTTTTTTCTCAAGGGAGGTTTTAGTTGCCGCAACCCCCGCTGCAATAAATGTAAAATTATATGAAGCCATTACTTGATCACCTGGCAGCATTTACATGTCTGATTATTATTTTGGTGTTGTTGATATCTTGGCAACTATGTGTGTACAGCCCTTCATGGAAGAGTAAGAACTGTATTACACATCGTACATTTAGATGCACGGGATATAGGACATTTCATGCTTTTGACATTCCAAAAAGTAACAATGACTTACAGTGTATGTGCAGGTCTCTGAAAGGATTGTGATGCAGTGATATCATCTTGTCTTGATTACTGTACGAGCTGAAATTTTCGTGTACAGATATTTTCACGAATTGCTACTTGGAGGACATTTTTGCGTGTTGTTAATTTTGCGGTTGCAAGGGTCTACCTGAACTAACTTATTCGTGCATTGTTATTTTCACATGTTGTTATTTTGCCAGTTCAAAGACGATTCACGAAATTCGCTAAAATAAAACCACCGCGAAAATTTCAGCTCGTACGGTATATTAGTATTATAGGCTTTACATTCTACACTGTTACATTGTGGTGATTGTGCTAATAATATTGATTGATTGCATCGTATTACATGTATGTGTATTACAAAATTCTGGACTGTGATTATTTTCCTCTTGTTAAGCTTGCACAAATTCAAAATCAAGTTGACAACATTGCTACATTCTACATTACAAAAATTTATTCATCTAACGACAGCATTCTTGCAATGACAAGCACATATTTACATAAGATCAGAATGTTCAGGAGAAAACAAAACAAAAACAGTATCTTCCCACCATCTGATCTGTGAAGTTGCTCACAGGGGTTCACAGAGGCATTTAATGTAGGCATGATGGATGGGAAAGTACTGGAGATTACTCAAACTTGTCATCCATACTTGGATATAGCCTGTAAAGAGAGCTCATGATAATAAGATTTTCCAACTGCATTAGTCCTGGAATTATTGGCCTAAATTCACAGAGGTAGTTTAAATCAAATCCACGGTTTAGATTTAGTCCATGGGCTAAAATACGTGTGAAATAGGCGACCCTTTCATACACGAATATCAGCTTACAGTTATTACTGGATGTCTGTTGGCATACGCGATCTGTCGCACACATTTATGCAAAAAAAATTGGCTTAAACCCATGGACTTCATTTAAACTATCTTCGTGCATTCTGGCCATTGCGTTTAAAAATTTGCATTCAAAGCAACACAAACCATAACATCACATGTTCATTCTTAGATTTGTAGACTCTTTCTTATTTGTTTGAAGAACTCCAGTGCAAAACGACAGGTGTAAGATTAATTCATGCATGAAATAACTTACCGAGACTTATCAGAGAATCCTACCCAACTTTAATGCACAGCTGAAAACCTACATTGGTTGCATTAATAAAAACATGTACACTGGTAGAGCTTTTGTTTTTGTTCATGGTCTTACCTGTATCAGCATATTTTTATTTTACCATTGGTGTAAGCAATGTTGATAAAAGGTATCATACGTAACGCAAAAAACATTTTTAAGAATTAGAAATATACAAAGGCCCAAAGAAGCTCAAGATCCCATTTACAGTGAGTGAAAAGGCCGGGATCAGCCCAGCCTTCCTTTCACTGTTAACGCTCAAAGGGCCAAATGCGATACCCAAAAAGGCCACACATTTGGCCAAGTTCTGCAGGTAGTCTCAGCCCGGGCTCAGCCCGGGCTTGGCCTGGCCTTTTCTCACTGTAAACACAAACTGGGCCAAATGCAGCACCAAATTGTGACCGGTGTGCTCCAAATATTTGTTCGTTTACAAGCAGAGCGCCACTACGACAAAATATTCAAAGGTCTGAATTAAAAGCCTAGATTGAGCCCTCCACTGTAAATGCACAGAATTGCGGGGCCGAGTACCGCAATTAAGGCCGTGCTTGGCCTGGGCTCGGCCCAGCTCTGCACTGAAAACGGGTCTAAGTGATTGTTAGCATGTTAAACATATTAACTTGTTTGTGATATACAGTCAACCTTCCCCAAGTTGTATCTATTTGGACTGAAGAAATAGCTTCGACTTAAAAAAATGACTCATAAGGGATCAAATTCAATAGAATATAATGAGAAGAAGACTTGAAACGACCTTTGATTTGGGTCATTATTCCAATAATGTGAGGTCGACTTAAGCAAGGTTGACTGTATACGAAATTACTTGGTTGAAAGTACGATGTTAAACACTGTTTTGAAAATGCAAGACAGGTCTCTTGAGCAAAGCCACGAACAGTTGTGGAAAATAATGGGGATGCAAATTAAATCCTGTGTGCTGGAGCCAAACAAAGAAAAGAAACATACCTGTACAAACCCAAACCACCCCCACTATAACGACCTATTGTAGGCCAACAGTAAACAAAAAAGATGCATGTCACAAATTTCAAATCCTGCCATGGGTCAAAAGAATATGCAATGGTGAGGTTGATGCCAAATTCTCTTGGGTCGAGGGGACATCAAATTATCACGTTGCACATGCTTCATCAGCGAGTTCTTCCAGATAATTCAGTATACATGATGCTTTGCTTTGCTGTCCATAAAAACAAGCATAAACCAGAAGATAGTCTTGGCATCAAGGTAGTCAGCTCCAAATTGTATCAGTCCCGTGCTGACAACAACAGTCTTTTATTTTTCCCTGAGGATGAGCGCATTCCTGTTGTGTGATACAGCATCATCCTGAGCATCCACGGCATCCGCAGTGAACACACTCGACTATCCTGCCCTGAAGGACACAAACAAACAAACAAACAAAAAAGGTCAAGGTAATTGTGGAACATTTAAAAGTTGTGTAAGTTTTCATTCCTGTTGCATGATGTAGAACCAGGGTGAAAATAAAGATGTGCAAATATTTTGTTGTCTGTATTTTGATTACATGAATTTACCATGTAACATTCATCATACATGAGCGAGTTAAAAAAAAATGATAGAGCACAACCGCCTCTCCTACAGCAAGCAGTAGGGACATATTTCTGCCTATATATTACAAACTATTCAGGCTATATCAAACAATTCAAACCCCCCCCCCCCCAAAAAAAAAAAAAAAAAAAGTGCAGTGGATACTCAATATGAACAATGCTTTCAAAATCTAATTCATCATTTCATGCCTAAATGAGGGCTGGAAGCATACTTTCATTCTGAATCAGGGTTACAAACTTTATGACCTATGTATGACAACCACTGGATATTGGGTTCAAATACACAACTTTGCAATACCAAGTCAGTGAGTAGTGTTTAAAAGCAAATGAACTTCTGTTATTTACTGTCCACTACGTCTTTTGGCATATTTAGATTCATGACTGAAAACAAAGCTTACAGAAATTAGTGAGCTCAAAGCTGCACTATGTCCTTGCAAACAATAGCTGAACAGCGAACACTAAATTCCAATTTTACAATAAAAAATTCCTCTCCTCAAACAGCACATGACAATCAATCAAGTACCCCAGAAGCATCTATCAAAGTTCTCATAGATTTGTACTTATTGTCTTTCAATCACTAAAGATGATACCCATTATTACAACTTCAATCCCAGAGTAGCAATGCCCCCAAGCTGAAGAATTATATACACATCAATGAAAACACTGAGATAATTGATCTTTCTCCTGACAAGCACTCTACAATCCCGCCAACTGAGGCAGCGCCAACGTCATTTTCAATGAATATGAAGCAAGTACAGCAACATAATTCTACTACCACATCAACATTTCATATGCAAATCTGTATGGAGAGCAATGGGGATTGTAATTATTAGACTCAACATACTTCTTCCAGTTTGTTCTTTGGTACACGGCATATACAGTTCGTTCCGAAGTTGGTATCACGGGCCTGAATGCAGCGTAGACAACACAGGTTTTCGTAACCCTGTTTCTTCCACTTGGCGATGAGGTTCTTGTCAGCATAGCCTTCTTTGATGCAAAACTCATAGAGGTCTGGAGGGCAAGTAATCATGGGAAACAAATCACAGAGAACCAAACAAACAAACACGAGATACACACTGAATTTTCTATGACACAGCTTCTTCAAGAGAAAGGAAGTGGTGTTGAAAATTACTCCCCTTGGTGACTTCACTGGTTATACGCTCCTTTTCTCTCTTTCTGCGTGTTGTTTTATTATTGGTACCGGTAACCCACTATTGCAAATCATCCCAATTGTTTGTAAATGTTGTGATCTTTATTTGATTCAATAAAACATACACACAAAAAAACAAACAAACCGAAAACAAGGAAGTGGTGCAACACACCTATGTACATGTAGTTCCTATGATTATGAATACAGCAGTATTTCTGATTTCTCTAGATAACATTAACAGAGACTCCAACTCTCCCGTTTTCGACGGGAGATCTCCCGCTGAAAGCCCATTTTTGCAAAATCTCCCGTTCTCCCGCTTGAGATTTGATTTCTCCCGCCCTGGCTCTGTGCAGGGTTCGAAATTGGCGATGGTCCGCTGGCCATTGGCCACCCAAAATCACGTCGGACTAGCCAAAAATCATAAAATTCTGAAGTTACTAGTCCGTCTGGCTAGCCAAAATATTGCTTCAGTGTCAAAATTGATTCTAAGTAGTCCGCCTGGCTAGTTCAAAAAAAAGTTAAGTGCGACCCCTGTTGTGTCTCCCGATGGAAAGGATTTCTTACTTATATTGCTATCATGTTGAAAAAATAAGCCTTAGATAGCTCAAGAGAACATCTAGAACCCTAGGAACTTCGCACACATCAACTTGGAGTCTCCCGTTTGCTAGGGGTTTCGAGCGGGAGAATCTCCAGATCAGAAGGTGCTTGGGGTTGGAGTCTCTGCATTAATTTTATCTTCTCTAAAGTTAAACAACTCTACTCTTGTCAAGTACATTGTTTGCTATAATGGTGAGACCTGCCTTGATAACAATATCACTTGACAAATTTATGTACTGTATATCTTAATCACTATCAAATGACATACATGGAGACTCTCAGTAATCTTTCCTGACACTTTGGGTCTGTCTTCTGAAAATCAGGTTGCAGCACTTAGATGAATATATCACTACTTGACTTTGATCCATGACTGCACTGACAAAAAACACCTGCCTGCACACACTCTAATTATGACATGTGCAGACACCTCTAAATCATTAGATGATACTTTAAAATAAATTATTTATAAAAATTCTACATTAGTCTGCAGGACTGAAAACATGACAAATCAAGTTCTTTCCATTCCTCCTGCCTCTCCATTACCACCAGCCTTGCAAGAAAAATATCCATACCTCTACTAATAGCCTTTCTGCGGTAGAAGAGATCATAGATGTATCTGGACTTCTGGTGATGTATCTTGAAGATTGGCCAGAGTGCCTCCACTTTTCGTTTCCCTTCATGGGGTTCTGTCTCAGCTGCAGACGTCACAGAGGAGAAGGTTAATAATACAATTGTGAATATTGAGAGAGAAAGGAAACATTGAATGTATACACACATGTTATCATTATCAGGGATACTCGTGAAATAGGCCCCACCACTGCGTGTCTGTACTTATACTACAGCGGCTTGCCTATTTATACTCCTGAATGCAGCCCCATCAAACGTTCACGCGGAATTGATTATCATACAACGGCGCGGTGTGGCCAGTTTCCACAGCATAACATCTTTCTTCCTTCCTTTCTCCCATTTTCCCCTTTGTTCTTTTGTTTCTTTCTCCCTATTATTCTCAAAAAGACTTTCTAATGTCCCTCGACTAATATCAACCACAAATTATACAACCCTAACCTAACCCTACCTAGGCTAAGTAAACCTAACCCCGGTTGTACACAGTTATACTGTGGGAGCGCCCTGAGCCAATATAAGTTTTGTATTTTACCAGCAAAAGGCCTACTTTTATAACATACATACATTTCTTAACTTATTCATACGATACGTTCACTTGTTCCTTTCCACACTGATCCCATGTGGTCTTGAAAAGATGTTATTCTACGAGTTCATCTCCATACACCTCCCGTTCATTCTTTGGCTTTCAATGCAACCTTTGCGTGGTACTTTGCCCATTGCCAATATGAATGTGCATAAGAGTCGCGATGGTGTTAGCCTGTGAACAAGGCCCTTCGCTGCGCGTTGTGTTGTGGCGAGTGAAAAGGTATGATGTCGCACAGAGAGAGAGTGCCTTGTCAAAAAGGCTAGTTATTTTCTTCAAATTTGTTATGTGCTTTGTAAATATGTGTAAATAATGTTAAATTAGTATTATAATGTAAATAGCACAGTCTGCAAGAATCTTCAGCCTATTGATGGAGGCAGACTTAATCAGAAGAAGAAGAAAAGGCTACAGCGCTACTGACTCACGCAAGCGCAGAGGTTTCAAATCCCATCTTCCTGAGCAGTTATCGATCTCGGAGATCCCTGCTGACCGCATCATTTAAAGTCACAGAAATGGACTATTAACGGACTATTATGTTCCCCGTATCCTCTTGTCAATATTGGAATACATCGGTAAGTATTAAAATGGACACATTGTTTGTATTCAAGGTGAAATTTTACCGCGATACTAGATAACCTCCCAGATCCAAAATCCTACAATGTGGTTGCAGTTACCCTAAACCTAACCTATCATTACCGAGACAGGAAGATCTGTCTGTCTGGAAGAGTCTTTTATTTGTTTTATATTATCGCTCTCCTCCATAGACAGACGGAAGCTAGTGCTATACATCGCTGTGGGGAAGCTCTAACCGCTGTCTCTATGGAGAATTGAGTGAGGTACCTTACCCTTCTTGATTTTGTCTAATTCACAACCCTAGATTGGCAAATTTAAACTTGTATAGCAAAATCAACATCTCAGGAATGCATTGCATCCACCAGATTAATGATATATCCAACATTTTGGTAGAATTTTCATGAAAACAGATGCAACTACCAGCCCCCTGGTACGGTCCTAACAGCTCAACATATGATTAGAAATCTGTTAGCCATGTACATGCGATCATGCGAGGTAGATTTCTACATGTTTTTTTCATTAAAACATGTAATGTAAAACATGTAATGCACCCATGTCCGGGGGTAGTGGGGTGAGTCATTACATTGACAAGTGCATTACAAGATAGGGGCGCGTTTTGGTCGAGGGTTAGCAGTGCGCGATCAGACACCCTAATATAACACAATATTCGTTCATTTAAAGTCATGATTGAATCACAGAAGTTTATCACTCGTTACGTTCCGTTGTGTGCCAATGCACAGCACCCTGTTTGATCTGGGTCTGCTCGCTCGCGCTTGATTGTGCCGCGCAGGGAAGGGCGTTAGAGCATTCATTTGGTGTACCGTAAGAGCTTTCATCACTCACACGCACGTTGACACATTCACACACACGAAACCAACGCGAAATCTCACACACACGTACACAGTACAGTGCCGGAAGACCCGCTGTCGACCTGCGGTGCTTGATAGGTACTGGAATTCGCACGCACTGCTCGATTACAATTTAGGGTAAAATCTCGCACCGATAGGGCTGTAAAGTGCACAATTTACCTTGCTTCCTTGCTAACGCACGTCGTTCGGTAGCCCTGGAGACCGCGCCTGGCGGCGCGGTCCTGGCGGCTTCCCTGCAGTTTCGCTTATGTGAGAATAACGAATAGCTCCCCTATTCTGTGCGCTTGTGCAAGTGATTGTGAATTCTGTGAACATCGGTGAGCTGCTTATAAGACATCATTTTGTGCATCACAAGCAATGAAATGCATCAAACAGTCGCCGATGATAGTCATTTAGGTTTCATCGACCCATGTAAGTATTCCTAGTAGTTTCTGTTGAAAAATTAAGGAAATATAACGCCGCAAAGGCACCCGTTTGTTCAACATGAAGATCTGAATGGGAGCATGGCGCAGCCGCCACACGCTGCGTGTGGCGGCTGTCGCAGTTTAGTCGTTCGGTAACTGCGACCAGCCCCAACACGCAGTGTTGGGGCTGCGCATTGTAGCAGACATGATCATGACAGGCGAAGTATAGCGCCTAAAAATCAATATGAAATCGCAAAAATTCCGCAATATGAAGACTTACAGGTGAAGATGTAATGTTGAAGACTGACTGCGTTCAACTTTTGGTTCTGGTAATAGTCCCTTTCTGCTCGGTTTGATGAGTTAAATGCGACTCGGTCGAGAGGAACTCGGGAGAACTACATCTTATACAGTAAATGGATTTGAGATTTGTGCGCATACGCTGGCCATCAAGTCGTGTAGCTTTGTGGCAAGGCCTTATCATACTGTTGGCAAACCCTCTCGCTGTATATTGCGTTGCTTTCTGGGTGGGTGCGCGCGCGCACGCCTTGTCAGAAGGCTAAACGCATTGCGACTCCGCCAGCACATGAATATTTACGTGCGCAGTGTACTGCATACTGATTTCGAAAATGGTGAATGGGATGGGGAGCAAGGACTACGGACCCGTATATGGCCGTGAAAAAAACGTTTTTTCAAGATCATTGGACCAATTTGAACAAGAACAAGGTGAACGAAGGGTATTAATTAGATAAGAATCTTATGTATACTATAAAAGTACGTTTTTTCCTCGTGATATTCGAAACCTACGGAGGTGCGAAAATCTGTGACAGACTGTGTATGTTTTTCAAGCTTACCGATATAGCACTCTATTGACTCAGGACGCTCCCACAGTGTGTAACTGTGTATACGGAGCGTCCCGGGGTTAGTCGTTCGGATGCATAAACACTGCGGTGTGAGGTCGATTTCACGATTTTGCCCATTATTATTACTTTCATTTGTTGCACGTCTCATGTGGGGAATGATCACTAACCATATGTTAGTCATTAACTGAAAATTATGATCACTGATGATCGAACACACTTGCTTGTACACAAGTCAATACACAATGCATGCATGATTGTAACATACACATTCTTCAGTACATGGGACTGTTATGAGAGGAACCCTGTCAGGAGAAATTACCTTCTCGCATTTTCTGATCCAGTTCATCAAGTGTCGGTTCAATAAGCTCCCAGCCTTCGGGCGGCTTCTTCCTGCTTCGTCGTACCTTTGGCATATTTTATTGTGAAATGAAGAAAAAAAGCCGACGTTTAGTTTCTCTTGGGATGTTTCAGTACCAAAGGGCAGCAGTGAAGCACGAAGACCAACCACTCAGGACCAACGGACCGGTCCGACGACAAAAGCGCGTTCGTCATCGCACATCGTCCGTGTGGCGCGGCGTGTTTGTGATTGCACACGGCACACTTCATTCACGATTTCCAAGATGGCGCTCCCCACAAGACTACTTGGCATAACGAGAGCATGCGAAATTTATCTGCCTTGGTAAGAATTATGTCAGCCTGTTGGTCTGAAAGTAGTATCAGAGGAAATGCGATTTATGATTGTAAATGTCTCTCGAGATTTATACGCAAATGTACGTATTTCAGTGGCAAACTACTTAACAAACTCAATCGTGTTTTGCAATTTTGTAACCCAGGCCAGCTCATCTACGCTCAGGTGCATGAACATGCGATTTCATAATACTAGCCCCACGTGCTTATTATTTTGTGTGTGTTTCTTGAAAGGGTTAGTGTTGTCGAAATTACAGAAAACTAATACAAATTCAGATACAAATACTTCCAATTCAGGCAATATAACACCAAATAACAAACACTTCTATTCATACGTTCTAGTGAAGAAAATACTTGGACTCAGTTGCGAATTGAGAGAATGAATTGGAAGAGTCAAACATCTATTTCCCACTCACCAACCTCAAGGATTCGCTGGATACATTAAGCTCCAATGAGCCCTTTAGCCCCACCTTTGCCAGTAGCCCACGTAAACAACGTAACTTTAGAAAGAGAAGCCAGCGAACATCTACATCAAGTCCGACTAGTGATGTGACTGCCCCAAGCCGGGAGACCACGGCCCGTCGGAGTACCCCTGGCCTTCAGAGTCATTACCTGACAGCGAAAGACCAAGTACTACCTCTGGCTCTAGTCTGGGAGGAGAAAACAGCAGAACCTTCCTGAGAAACACTGGTAACCTTAGACTCCTGACTGTGAACTGCTGCAGCCTGAGAGGAAAGACGGCAGAGTTTAAGGCGGCGCTCCAGGCAGTATGTTAAACCTGATATAATCTGTGGTACAGAATCCTGGCTCCAAGGAATCAAACCTGGCCTGGACCCAGGAAAAGATGCCATCAAGAATAGCGAGGTGTTCCCATCTTCATACCAAATCTACAGAAATGATAGAGATGGCTGTGGAGGCGGTGTTTTCATAGGAGTACAACAGGAAGTTATGTGCAGTGAACTCCCAAACGCAGTCACGGAATGTGAGATCAATTGGACAAAGATCCAACTGCCGAGATCAGCTGAGGCATATTTTGGAGTCTTCTATATGCCTCACCGCAGTCTCCTAGATGTCAAGCAACTTGACGAGTCCCTCAAGAAATTTCAAGGGAAGGAAAACAAAACCATTGTGATTGCAGGTGACTTCAACTGTCCTGATATAGACTGGCAAACTCTCACCCTGCGTCACAATGCTCAAGACAGAGAAGTCCAACAAGCTTTAATCGACCTTTCATTGGAACACGGACTGGTCCAGATTCACAACCAAGCTACGAGATATGATAACATCCTAGATATCGTGCTCACTAACAACCCAACACAAGTGAAATCGTCGTACAGCATCCCAGGTATAAGCGACCATGCCATGGTGGTCACGGACTTCGACATGAAACCAGCCATTGCAAAGATACCACGGAGAAAGATCTACAAGTACTCTCAAGCTGACTGGGAAGAGGTGAAAAAGGACGTAGCCAACATATCTGAGATGGTCATTGAAAGAAAGAGGCAAGGGACAAACGTCCAAGACCTATGGACTATGCTGCGAGACTCCCTGTTAGACATCATAGAACAAAGGATCCCCTCCAAGTCGAGCAGCAGCAGACAGTCACTTCCCTGGTTTAACCACAAGCTGAAAAGAATGGTGAAGAGGAAGGCACGACTGTACAGGAGAGCCAAGAAGACTAACTCATGGGCCGACTACAAGGCCTTTCAACGCCAGTGTAGACAAGAGTTCCGTTGAGCTGAGAGGGACCATCTCACCTCCACCATCGTCGATGAACTGGAAATCAACAAGAACTCCAAACCCTTCTGGAGCTACATCAAGGCAAAGAGGAAAGACAGGAATGGAGTTCCTCCCCTCATGCTGGAAGGAAACCTTGTGAAGGACAGCAGGACCAAAGCAACCACCCTCCTGCAGCAGTTTACATCTGTGTTCACAAGGGACCAGACCAATCGTATGCCCAGCATTGAAAAAAACTACAATTGCTCCCTCCCTCCTCTGCAGATCACAGCTGATGGAGTTCTCAAGCTATTACAGAACATCAACATCCATAAAGCTTGTGGACCGGATAACATCCCTAACATTATCCTGAAGCAGTGTGCCACCGAACTTGCGCCAGCTTTGAGTGAGATATTCCAGCTCTCCCTGGACACTGGGGTACTACCTACTGACTGGTTGCAGGCCAACGTGACACCAGTTTTCAAGACCGGGGATGTCCACCAGTCGGCAAACTACCGTCCCATCTCTAAAACATCAGTCACATGTAAACTCCTGGAACATATCATATGTAAACACCTCCTTGATTATTCAGAAGAAAACAACATCCTAACTCACCTGAATCACGGTTTTAGATCTGGATACTCCACCGAAACCCAGTTGATCACTGCCCTCCATGACCTGTTGCATGCAAACGACCAAAGGAAGCAATCAGACATCATAGTGCTGGACCTTTCGAAGGCTTTCGATAAGGTCCCCCACGAAAATCTCCTACATAAACTTACATCCATTGGAATCACTGGCCCCACCCACTCATGGCTTAGAAATTTCTTAACAAACCGCTGTATGAGAGTCGTCATAGACGGAGAGAGCTCCCACGATGCACATGTTGATTCAGGTGTACCCCAGGGAACAGTACTCGGGCCCTTATTGTTCCTTTGCTACATCAACGACCTACCAGACACAGTGAGGTCGCAAATAAGGCTGTTCGCAGACGACTGTCTCCTTTACCGTCAGATCAGGAACCAGGAAGACCACCTCATCCTTCAAAACGACCTGACAGCCCTGGTCTCTTGGGCACATAAATGGGGTATGTGCTTCAATGCAGAGAAGTGCTATACTATGAGTGTCTGCAGTAAATCATCCTACTTCTATCAACTCAACAGCCATATCCTGCAGCACGTTCACGACATCCGTTACCTAGGAGTCACTATCTCTGACGACCTGAAGTGGGAGAAGCATGTCGCAAAGACCACGCAAAAGGTGAATTGGGTTCTATCCCTCCTTCGGAGAAACCTCTACTTCTGCCCTGCCAACGTTAAGCGAACTGCCTATACTTCACTCGTTAGATCACTCCTTGAGTACGGTGCCACTGCCTGGGACCCATATCTACAAAAGGACATAAACAGACTTGAAAGTGTCCAACGAAGAGCTGTCCGATTCATAACAGGGGATTACGTGTCCAGAGATGACGGCTTTATCACAAACAAGCTGGCTGAACTTTGTCTCCCAAGCCTGAAGGAAAGAAGAAGGAATCTCAAGCTCACCCTCTTCTTCAAAGTGGTCGGGGGGCTGGTGCCAGCTCTCCCAATTCAAACCTTTGCTCAACCTAAAAAACTTAGACGACATATCCGTATTAAGCAATTCACAAACTGCGATACTGTAAATATCTTAGACAGACAAGTGACAAATAACAGTAAGTGCTTTAATCAAATAAGAGCACAAACAGAACAATTCAGAAACTCATTCTTCCCGTCTACTGTCATCGAGTGGAACCACCTGAGTGACGCCACTATTAACTCGCCATCAATCGCCTCATTCAAAAAGGCCATTGATAGAACTTTCTAATCACCCCTGCGCCCTCTCTCATCCGATGCGTTATGCCCAGTAGGGCCCTGCATCATAAACATCCAGATCCAGAATGTGAGCAAGGCCAAGGGGGAAGGCCTATCAATTCTCAGTGACACAGTGACAGTGTTCTGCATGCTGCTACTGGCCTTCTGCATGCAATGGCATGCAATGGCCTAAAGCTAAATTACCAATTAAATGCCTTTAGATTCTTATAAATTTACTAACTGTGGAGTGTTTAGTGTTACTGGCATACTGTAAACATGGTAAAAGTGGATAATTTTGCGTGTGTAATTTTTCCCGCTCGGGTACGGTAGCAGGGTAAGATCACAGATGAGTTTTGCATGATTTTTAATTACGCAGAATTAGCTTAGGACATCAACTAAAGCAAGTTACCCACTTTTCGACTGTCTAAATTGCAGAAGCAAAATAGCGTGCATGATTCGAACGCCTGTGCTGCAACTGTCGTTCGAACGCCTAGTGCTCATTATTCGACCCCATATGTCCGTGTTTCGACATTAGCGATGCACCACGGCTTGCCTACAAATATACAGAATGTGAGAGAGATTCAACGCATACATAACACGTCGCGATTGAACCATGGTGATATCGCTTTTGCGGTTAGGCGATACCATAAATTCTTGTATGGGTGGCATGCAAAATATAAATATCTCGTAAATGCTCAAGAGTTATCTCAGAAACTGCTGCCATCGTGGCTGTAGGTGTGCCAGGTACACTCTGTACAGATTCAATGAATATAAACGGACTAGTAACTTTGAAACTTGGAATAAAACAAGTCTAAATATGTTGCTATGCAACTTTACTTTCCCATACTTACCCTTTGAACTGCTTATGTGAGCTGACCCGGGAGGGTCGTGACAATGACTTTGGGGATCCGGCGACGTGACCCAATGTTGTGCGGAGGTAGATAGTTTGAATTGTGCACTTGATTTTTTTGTTCATGAATTTCAGAGAATTTTTATTCGTAAGAGTGGTCTATTCATGGAAACAGTCGAATCAAGGGTAACTTGCTTTACACAAATAGTCTAGATACGGCATGCAAAAATATTTGTGTGATTTTATTTTTGCACTAGTTTCTGTTGGGTGACTGAGTTTTGTGTAAAAAATAATCACTTATTTACCCCTGATCTGAGCTTGATTTTGCTTCATTGACATTAGAAATGTACTTTAAAAAAAGACTAGCTAAAAATAGTAATTGTAGGGGATTGCCAAATTCACCCTTGTTAGAAATGATGCCTTGTTGTAAACAAGCTTGTAGCAGGTTTCCCCTGATAAGACAATTTTGTAAATTATATGATTTAACTTCAGTTTATAAGTGGGATAAAATTTACAGGAATCATTATGTGATAAGAGACTTGAACTTTAAAGCAAGGCCAAATCATGATACTGCTGACACAGACAATATCTCTGACGTTAATGTAACTAGCTTTGATGGTACCGGTACATAATTGGTATAAAGGCAGTCATGATCATCCTCCCCCTCCCATTTCCTCATATCTCTTCAGGTTTACACAGATACGACATAGCCGGTACGCACCAACATTTTCTCCCCCTGTGGTCGACAGGAAGGAGTACGAGGATGGTACCCTACCTCTTGATATCAGCACACCAGTGAAGGCAGCTGTTGGTGACATCACTTCTGCATTTTCATATGATCCCCTTGTGCAGTGAGTTGGAATGCCAGAGATTCGCTTTGGGAGTTATGTCACAATATTTTTGATTCAGACTTTTTAAAGATAAATGAAAATGCGAGTTTTGGTTGCGAAGAAAAATTCAATTTCAAGAATTTAATGAACTGCGTGTTTGAACATGGAAATTCTGTATTTTTGTTTCGATGTGTGAATATGAAACAAATTTATGAAATGTTTCCGACATTCTAGTTTGTACATGATGTGTTCTGTACATATGTATTCAAATTATAAATGATTTATTATAGTGTTCTAAACGTTCTTTAGGTATTCAACAGGAATGTTTGAGTGAAATTATGTACTTTAAGTTTCAAAGCTTAGAGTAGCCATATCAAGAGAATTTTCTTTTCACAATTTACAGTGTACATTTTTCACATTGTGGAAAATAAAAATGTTCACATTTTCATGATGAGCGTACATGTAACAAGTATGTGTGAATGAAGAAGTTTCACAACCACATGATTGCCACTGCTAGCTGTCGTAAATTGTGTTTGTCTTTCAGTAAATTTATTAACATCATGAATAAGAAAGGAGAGAAGGAGATTGTCACAAAGATTATGAACAAGGTAAGTTGAGAACTAATATGAATGCTGACAACGTCGTGTTCAGACTTCATTCACATTCATGTAGTCTAAACTAAGCAGTGTAATGTTATGATGCAGACATGACTATATACATTTTGTTACATGCAGTGAGTTTGTATGTCTGATTATTTCTATGTCTGATTACGTCCTTAAATACATTTTCAATGGAAAATATGAATAGAATACATGGTAGGTATATGTTTGATTGTTTGTGCTTTATTGGTGTGGTTGTTGTTTTTTAGTTACTTGGCCAGATAATCCTTTTAGAATATCAAGTGACAGAATTCCAGAAATGCTTGTAAAAGCAGTTTAAGGCCACAAAGCAAGATAACAACGATTTTTAGGATTGATAATAGTCAGCAGTTCAACAGTAATGATTGAATTTCCATTGCAGAGGTTGTCAAATGTTGTTGACTATTCAAATAGGTGAACAACCATTTAAGTGTACAATGTAACACATTTGTGAAAATTATCGTGGATTATTTTGGATATTGTTTTGAGTGAATTTCTTGTTAAATGTGTAGTGTACCAAGCCCACCTACAGGTGTTCAAGAGTAATTGTGTATGTGTGTGTGTGTGTGGGGGGGGGGGGGGGGGGGGAGGGATTATTTATTACCTCTGGCAAGGGAGAAGGTTATGTTTTCATCAGCATATGTTTGTTTTTTGGTTTGTCTGTTTGCAAATAACCCAAAAAGTCATGAACAGCTTTGGATGAAACTTACAAGGAAAGATTGAGAACGACACAAGAAACAGATGATTAAATTTTGGTAGTGATCTGTTAATTTTTTATGGATTTTATGAAGGATTTTCTAATTTTGCCAGGTAATGGTCGATGAACTTGGGAGTTCAAGCTGAGGTTTTTCATACGCTCACTAAAGTGCGTGCTCTAGTTTCTGGTAGGACGAAGCACACCGTTCGGCTGGAAGTTGATGATGTAACAAAAGGCTTCTATATTGGGAAATCGGACGAGTTTCAGCATGCATACGTATGAGTGAAAATCACTGGTCCCCATGGAAGTACAAGATCAGTGGTTGAAATGAGCTGCTTGGCGGAGGTCTGCGCTCTCAGAGTGCTTCTCTAGTAGCATAGTTTCTTGGCCACTGCTCATTCTGTGAACTCAACATGTTTGAAATTTTTTCACTTCTTTGCAGACATTTGAGCTCATCAAGTCCAAGCAGGTAGAGAAGTACAACCGTGCTCCCGAGTCAGAGCGCTCCAGCGTGGAGACAAATCCCAGGGTCATCTTTACGCGGGCCATCGAGAACTCCATGCCCTCCATGGGTCTGGTCACCATCCAGCGAGGAGGGAAGAATTATCAGGTGGGTGGTCCTTCTGGGTCACATGACAGTGTGCTTCTTTCTTCATTACTCTTGGAAGAAAGTTGTGTTTGTTCCAATCTCATGTGTCAGTCATGCTACTCCTCTGTGGGATTGCTGAAAGTACAATTTGATGCAATGAGGAGAACTTATCTCAACAGCGTGTTTACTGATTGTGAGACCAGGTTTTAACCAAATTATCTATTTATCTGTGCAAAATGGGTCCAGTAATTCACATTATGTTTGTTGTATCTGTTATTGACTCAATTTGTGAAATGTATTCTAAATGGATAGTTTTGTTCCATTAAGCCTATTTAGGATGCAGAGCACTGAACCTTGGAAAACAATTTGACCTCCAAGATTTATATGTCTTATTTGTAACTGAACAGCATATAAAGTGTACCACCATTATAGTTTATTTCCTGTTTTTTCCTATTTTGTTTTATGGTCTACATTCATTGGAGCTGCATTCTCTTCTCATCTATCTGCATTCTCTTCTCATCACTCTCCACCATAAACATTATTACCATCTTTGATATAATTTTTGTAATCATTTCTGTCATCCTTGTTCTCAATCTATGCTGCAGTGTACTTCCATCATAATGAAGTCCTCAGGACCGGCGGTTTTCTTTCGTTAAAACAAAATTTTGTTATAACTGAATAGCATAGTATTAAAGATATATATATGATAATTTTGGGACTTGAGTTTTAATTTCTCTCTAACTGTAATTTTGTTATAACCACGTTTGTTGTAATGGGAGTGCACTGTATTATAGATACTGCCTGTCAATATTTTTGTTATCTTTCTTATGAGTACTACAAAAACCAGAAACATTTGTGACATGAAACTTTTGCAAATTGGAGCTGACAGCCTTTTTCGCAGCATGAAACTTTCACAAATTGCCGACCATGAAAATGATAGGGTTATACCACATGTATGGGATCATGTAGACAAAAACCTTTCACATTCATTTTATTTTTACGAATCATAGTTTCTCTTGAAATTCATGAGTTTCATGCACACAAAAATTGCTATTTTTACAGGATCTTTTCTTTCTTTCCATTGTTATTTTCTTTTGACAAATTAGGTTCCATCTCCACTGAAGGAGAAGAGGCAAAGATTCCTTGCCATGAAATGGATTCTGGCTGAATGTGAGAAAAAGCCACTCAAGATGCACATGCCTGAGAAACTTTCACAAGAATTGCTAGATGCCTTCCATAATGAGGTTTGTCACTGTCTCCTTCAAATATCTCATAAGAAAAATTTTTAAAGAATAAAGTAGAGAGGGCACAATTTTCATAAAAACAGTTATACATTGAGTCAGAAGGATGACAAGATGTTATGTCTAACTTAACTGCAAAGTTCTGTATGAACTGTGATGTGTAAAAACCAGTCTTCTTACAATTTTAGAATTAGAACATTTTTGTCTTCATTGATCAGTCCAGTTAGGAAGTGATGAGGTGAACAAATCATCATCTCATGAATTTCCATAATGCAGTCTTTTTTTTAAAAACCATTACGTATGAATTGTAGAGAGACAGCGCTCTTTTACTTCCAGCTCTATGAGAACCCTTTCTGAATTACAGCAGTTAGACTGTCTAAAGACAGTCTTTAGACAGTTAAATTGATTGCATAATATTGGTTGAGACCTATCTTCAGGTTTCTAACATTTTTATGCCTCCGCCACGAAGTGGTGCCGGAGGCATTATGTTTTCGGGTTGTCCGTCCATTGGTACGTCCGTCCGTACGTCTGTACGTACGTCTGTACGTCCGTCCGCTTTCGTTTACGCGATAACTTGAGTAATATTTACTGGAATTTTACCAAACTTGGTTCAAGTATAAAGTATGATGGGGCAATTATTTGATTAGATTTTGGGTGAAATCGACTCGAGGTCAAAGGTCAAAGGTCAAGGTCAAATCATGAAATTGTATCCGTTTACGCGATAACTCAAGACTGGATGGAGCAAATTTCACCAAACTATATTGGAGGATGATGTATGATGGGACAATCACTTGATTAGTTTTTCAGTGAAATTGGACTGAGGTCAAAGGTCGAAGATCAAGGTCAAATCCTAAAATTTATCTGTTTACGTGATAACTTAAAACTGGATGAAGTAACTTTCACCAAACTTGGTACAAGGATGATGTATGATGGGACAACTAGTTGAGTAGATTCTAGTGATATTGGCAAGAGGTCAAAGGTCAAGGTCAAATGCTACAAATGTTGCAATTTCCCCCATATCTATGCAATGCCTAAAGGTATTTTCTTGAAACTTGGTGTGGACATGTACTACTGCATAAAGATTCTCCAGAGAGAATTTCATGTCATAAGGTCAAAGGTCAAAGGTTAGGTGAAAATGTTGCAATATCACTTTTCTCACAAATTGTTCGATGTATCTTCGTGGAACTTGGTACATACACATGTACTGACTGGCAGGGATTATCTAGGGAATTTAGGGGTCATGGGTCAATAGTCAGGGGTCAAAGGTCAAGGTCAACTCCTCAAAATTTTATTATTTCCCTCATATACTAGTATATCAATGCTTGCATTATTAGTTTCAAAACTAAATACATGCATTACCTAATTGAGATTCTCCAGGAAATTTCCAGCCAGAAGGTCAAAGGTCAAAGGTTAAGGGTCAAAGGCCAGGTTTCAATCCCCCCCCCAAAAAAAAAAAAAAAATATATATATATATATATATATATATATATATATATTTTGTACCATCATTACACTCTTTCTTCATACCTTGGAAATTACTCAATGCATAAACTTATAAAAAGGTCCGTCAAAATTCAAGTAAAAATTCTCAATTCCCCAAATATGTCTACCTGCACTCTTAGAAAATTATAGCAAGCCCAGTTCAAGACATTTCTGACAAACCTGTCATTTCAATATTTTGCCAGTTATGTGAAACTGTCATGAATCACACATTGTGAAGACATTGTACTATACGCCTTTTGGGAAAATCATGCATTATGGCAGAGGCATCAGTCGCCATAGCGACATTTCTAGTTTTGTGTGTGAGATAATGAGAAACCTCTTACGAAATGTGAAAGAACATGTAATTTCAAGAGGAATTCAATGTTTATTTGATGAAAATTGGTTTTGAAATGGCTGAGATATCGAAAACAGAGCGATCCTTATAAACGGTTGGACACACCTTTTATATCAATCAATTTGTTTTACTTTGTTTTTGGATGTCTCAGCCATTCCAAAACCAATTTTCATCAGGTAAACTGTGAATTCCTCTTATAATGGTATGCTCTGTACTATTTCCTAAGTGTTAAAAAGTTAAAAGCCCCCTCCTCATCTCCACCAATACCATACCACCCCTGTAATTAAAAAAAAAAGTAATTATCTGTTGATTAATTTTCCTGTACTGAGCAAAAGTTTGAATTTTTTGAAAGTCAATATGCTTTTCATAGTCCTGTGGATTTTTTTTAAAGTATGCAAAGGTAGTGATGGACAGCACATCCTCTTCATGCTGATTGCCTCAGAAATGATTGTAGAGAGGAAGGAATGATAGAAACAGCACCAAAAAGTTAAAGATTTCTCTCTCTGCTGCCATTCTGAATATTTTGCAAATTTTCTACAGATGATGCTAGTTATAATGAACTCCTCATTATTACCAGTTTTCCTTTGTCATGATGAAATTTTGTTATAACCAAGCAATTAAGTGTGTAAATGTTTATAGATAATAGTCAGTGGACCTGAGTTTTTACTTTCTTGTAACAAGAGTGTTGTTGCAATAATTGTGTTTGTTACAACAGGAATGCACTGTCTAATAAGGAAATGTAAATTTGAAAGAATTTTGATATCATGTGAATATTTTGATTTTATTTTTTTCCCCATAGGGCAATGTGGTGAAGAGGAAACATGATCTCCACAAGATGTGTGAAGCCAACAGAGCATATGCTCATTTCAGATGGTGGTGATAAGGAGCAAAAGACTCACTGAAAAGAGAAAAAAAAATGCCACAAACATTTTGGAAGGACTCCTAAGGCTACTTCATGCCAGGATGAGATGAAAGCTGCAGACACTTCTGACTGTAGTCAGCATTCTTTGGATCTGACCTTTCATCATGGTGGTGTCGAGAGTCAGAATTGACGAAGAAGAACAGAGGTTCAGATTGGACTGAATTGTTCTGAACAGATGAACAACACAAAGATATTTTATGGAAAGTAGAGTTGAGGGAAACAGTATTGTCCTATTCATGGATGGATTTGTTGAACTATTGTGCTTGTGCAAATGACATCTGTCATACATAAGAGGGAATCTTGTGATTTGTGCTTCAATTAATTTTCAGCTAATTTCTGGTTGTAAGGCATAGTGTCTGTGGATAGTGTCTGTGAGATGCATGGATCACAGAACTATACAGGTAGAATGCTCAAGCCCATTCACAACTCATGTGTAGCTTTATAGCCAGTTGCGTGCGCATGCCGCCATTTGGTGAGTCTTATCGTACTTGACCTAGTTTGGTTTCCAGACCCTCTTCTCGTATTATTTTGCTATATACAGGATATTGACGTCCTCAATGTCAATAACTGGAGTAGGTTAAGCTGGATTTGTCTTGCCTTTGTCTTTGACAAAGGTGGTGACTTTGTCGCGGGGAGGCGACTTATATTATTATGTATGTGACCGCGGAACCCAGTTGGCAAAGGGTCTGGACACCAGACTATTACTTGAACGAATGCTGGCTATACTTTGAGACCCCACTTGAGCATTCTACCTATGTAGTTCTGTGGCACGGATGCATGATTGCCGATATTCTAGGTACCATTATTGTCTTGAGAGAGAAAGAGTCAATATACTATGGCACTGAGATTGCTGTTACCATTCATGCCATCAGTATATTTTGTGCAGAAATGATCATCATTGCTAGTATCCATAAAGCAGTCATGTCAAGAATTTATGGCATTGCTCTATCGATGGAGTGGCATAGTTGGTGACATTTTACGAATCTACAAATTTGGGAAATTCTTATTGTGATTGTCCCTCCATAAAAGAAAAAAAAATCACTTAAAAAGCAAAATACAGCCTTTTGAAGATAAAAGCTGTGAACTTAATATAGGGTCTCATTTTTGGATGAGCACACTGATGCCCATGAAAACTTCTTTGATGGTTTATAAGTCATTGTACCTCGATCTCTTGTCTACATGCTTATGGAATCATGTCTGGATGTTTGCTTTTACCCACAGTGAGGCATTTTTGTGAATGTGGAAATTTTGATCAAGGTTACAGTGCGATATATTGGATTCATGTGAAAAAATAAAAATGTGTCCCATAACAATCGGAAGACAGCCATAGCTTACAGGAAATAGGGGGAAACTTATAAACAGCTAATATGGGAATGAAACCATGAAATCTGTGGCCATTTTTTCATTTGCTTGTGGGTTTCCGTTTATTGCTGTCTGCAAGTGGAAATCAGTGGAAAATGAGAATGCTTGCTGAGTAACTCTACAGCTGACTTATCCAGTTCACATGAGTGGTTCATACTTTGTCACTCTAAGTTGCTATGATGTAGAAATTTGTCAGATTTGTTACCAACCATGTCACCAAAATCAAACGTGTTTTTTTTTTTTAAGGAAACCAAAACCCAATTATAAATGTGGATTGAGTGAAAGCATCAATATTTGTTGTATTCATCCGTGAAAATTTGAGGGAAGTTGGACTTTCCATTCAAAAGTTATGAATTTTTAAAATTTTGGTGCCTTCATCACAGGACAAGGAGACTACGACAGTTCATGACGTCATTATGGACAACAATATATTGAAAATATAAAGAAAATTCAACATATTTTCCCTTTTCTAACATCGTGAAAGAGCACTTGGCTTACCTCTTTCAGAAAGCAGAGGGAATAATACTACCCATAACATGTGTCAGTAGTATGTCGATGGAATGCTTACTTTCCATGAAAAATTAAATTTTGTGGAATTGTCAATATACAGTGTATTTTCTTTATATTGTTGTCCACAATGACGTCATGAATTGTAGTAGTCTCCTTATCCAGCAGTGACTGCACTGAAACTTTAAAGATTCATAACTTTTGAATTGACTGTCCGATTTTCATCCAACTTCAAATGGTATATCCTACTAATAATGCTACTTTCACTCAATCCAAATTCATATTTAGGTTTGGGTTTCCTTTAATATCGATGACCTGTAGTTACAGTGTATATAGCTGCCTTTCCTCATGATGTTTAGCTATCGAGGCAAACATTGTCTTTAATGCATTTTATGAGGAGTGCAACTGTATCAGTGTGAATGAAAAAGAAATTATGTAATACATCGTTCATGCATGAATGAAATAGATTTGATCAGTAATAAATGTTTTTGTCACCTATGTATTGCTAAATTCCTTTTTTTTTTCTTTTTCTTTTTAGTTTCTGAATACTCGTGTATACTGTAGCATAAAAACAATTTCCATGAATGCATTGTTGCTGTTTTGAGTCATCACATTTGTTGTGTGCACATGAGTTTTCATGTGCTTGATGGACATGTGGCCAGTATACGTTATGTGTTTGTGTGAATGTTTGAGTGCATGTGTGTTTGTGTTTGGATGTACTATTGTATATGTTGGATGGAGTGTATACGGATTTATGATTGAGGATACAGACATATGCAAATGAACAGCTAAAACTGTTACTTTCTTTGGCACACTGAACAGTAAATTTGTCAAACAATATTTACAAACATGATCTACTATACAATATGCATTTCATTCAATCAATAGTCCAAGGTGGGAAAGTGAAATAAAAACATTGTCCTCAGGCAGTGAAAACAACTTCAAATGTGTATGTTGTATGTGCGTGCATGTGTGTGTTTGTGGGGAGGGGGGGGGGAGGGTGTGGGGGATGGGGGTAGGGGTTGGAGGGGGTACTCCATTATGTTGAATTCCAACACACTAGTTCAGAGCTTCCAGAGGTTGCTCTCTGTTGATACATATGTGTATGATGTTGGATGGATGTTAAACCATTTCAAATGGATGCCTGTTTTCTGTGTGTATCATATGGGCAGCAGTTTATTGTAACAAATCATCGAGAAGCAGCCCTTACAGTTTTTACAACCCCCGCCCCTCTCTCTCTCTCAAAAACAAAACAAAACAAAACACTGACGATGAAAGAAAGACACTAACAAACAAATGATGGAGTGACAAGGAATATTGAATCGAAATGTGATTTAATTCCATATCATGATACACTGTACAGGAAAAAAGATAATGTGCCATCTTCCCCCTGTATGCCCTAACGATTAAATGCCAGGAAACGGTGAAAGTGCATGACGGATGGATGGCTGGCTGGATGGAAGTGTCATCTCTTTTCTTCGAGTTTGTGAGGAACCCCCCCCCCCCCCCCAAAAAAAAAAAAAAAAAAAAAAAAAAAACAACAACAACAACAACAACAACAACAACAACAAACAAACAAACAAACCTACGAATAAGCAACAAACAAGATACGGTATTTGTGATGAGTGATGGGAACGCATATTTTCACTTTTCTACCATAATGAAAGAGCGCTTCACTTCATTCTTTCAGGAAGCACAGGGAATTATATTACCCTTAACATATGTCAATAATAAGTCAATGAAATGTGTTCTTTTCATGAAAAATGATATTTTGAGGAATTCTCCTTATATGTATATTCCTTACATTGTTTTCCATTTTACATTGTATTATGAAAAAATAGTAGTCTTCTTACCCAGCGATGACGGCACCGAAACTTTAAAGATTCATAACTTTCATATCGATTGTGTAATTTTCTTAAAACTTTCACTGATGTGTTCTATTAATATTGCTACTTTCACTCGATCCACTTGGGCCTTGGTTTTCTTTAACTCCCAATGACGTTTTCGTGGTCAAATTGACGATTTGTACCCACGAGCAGGGTTTATATTGTGTATTTTAAGAATGGATGTGCTTGATTTACAAGAACAGTGAGTGACCTATAAGGGAGCCACTTTGTATGTCAGCGCATTATATGGAAAATCACAACAAAAAAAAAAAAAAAAACGAACGTGGAAATACTGAATAAAAAATGGTCAGACTAATTTCCAACAAAATAATACTCATTGTTACAATCATTAATAATGATGATAACTTCTTAAAAACGCATAATACAGTTATACTGCTAGGTCTATATGTTTGTATATCGTAACCAAAAAATATGGAAATTCAAGGTATCATAATTAGCTATTATAAAATAGTGAACATTTATGTATCCAGCTTCAGTCTTGCTAAAAAAGTTTATCAACAAAATTTGAATTAAAACTTGCAAAAGGTGAGGAGAATTAAACCCTGCCATTGATAGGCTGGATTGCAAATTAGTGTACGGCTGAAAAAAAAAAGGGTTCTGAATAATGGTTTCTTCTGTCAGCCCCCAAAAGATCAGCTACGTCGATTTCATCATGCGTCACATCATTTGCTACCAGCTAACAACAAATAAACAAACAAACAAATAAACCAAAATCTGCATGTACGTTACGTTCGATTATATCTTTAACTGCTAAGAGAAACTAATTCACGGTTATGAAAACTCACGATTTATCTTTTGTAATCCGACAAACTTATACAAAGGAAAAATCGCGACTTTTCATAACTGGATTTTTTTTTTGTACTTTTGTGTCAACGAGAATCATTAGATCTACCATATATCAATTCTGGTTTGGTGGCAAAAGATATTTAGGTGTTCTTGTCGTCGTCGTCGTCGTCGTCGTTGTTGTTGTTGTTTGCCCGTCCCTCCCCTCTGAAGATCTCTCTTCCGCTCTCCACGGCTCTAAATCAAATTCTGATCATATTTCTTTCTTTTTTTCATCCATCGGTATAGCTAAAATTGCCATCTGGCAGCATAAAGGCTGAGAACGCAGGCAAGGTCTTGCAGTCTCTCTTGAAAACAAACAAAAACACAAACAAAAACGCACATGCGCACGCAAACAAACAATCGATTCAACTAAACATAAATGAAAAGACGAAATTAAAGAGTGAACCCCCAAAAACAACTTGAGGATGATGAGGAGGATGAAAGGGGTTGTGTTGAAGACAATGATCGACAGCTTCTTGTACACTGACTATATGGCGAAATATATTTGTATTGTCTTGTGACAAAAGCCAAGGACAGATAAATATAATGGTGATCATCACAAATTTAAATTTTCCTCCCGAATATAGCGCGTTGTTTATACCTCATTCTCATTTATGTTACGCGTTGCCTCATTATAAACCCTTTCCGTGGTTGTCTATATACATCTACTTTATTTTGACTTCTTTTACGATTATTCTATTCATCAAGACCTTCCTTTTTAATTTACATTGACAATTGTTTGGGTAGGATTGCTTTGTTTTACTTTGTTTTTGGATGACTCAGTGATTCCAAAACCGATTTTCATCTAATAAATTTTGAATTTCTCTTAAAATAGTATGCTCTGTACTATTTCATATAAGTGATTTCTTGGTATCTCACAAAAAGTTAAAAGCCCAATTCTTATCTCCACCAATACTATACAATTCCTTTAACGTATATATATAGCGTATCTATTTATTCTGTTTCCACAGCGCCATGAGTATTTTCTTAGTAGAATGAGCGCTTTATAAGAATTGTCCACGCGCCATTATTATTTTCTTGCTCTTCTCCTGCTCCTCCCGTCCTTCATAACGCACGCGCGTCACACCAAAAGCACCGTGAAGCAGAATGAATAAGTCCAAATAGGCCTATGCAGAACGTTACAACATATAGGCATAATATCACAGAAGACAGAACATAAGAACAATCATGCAGCAAACAAACTATGTATACATCCCCGTAAACAATTGTCAATGTGATAGGCCAATATCAAAATGGATTGATTTTGAGGTCGCGACGATCTAGGTGTTTGGATGCGCACCCCAACCCGGCAGATGAGCACTGGCAATCTCTTTTAACGAAATCTCTTCTTAGGAATGTCACTTTGAACAGTGTTCCAATGAATATAACGAATAGTCGAAAAAAAACACACGAACGAACGAATAAACAAACAAATGAACGAACGAACGAACGAACGAATGAATGAATGAATGAATGAAGGAATGAAATGTAGGCCTCATATTAATGAATGGACTTGGAAATACAAGGACGAATCTTTCGTAAATGTAGAAAACACTGTCAATTAAATGAAGAAAAACTGAGCACACACTATTGTGCATACAATTGATGAATGAGAAACTAACAATAGCACAACTTGTCATCAAGGTTACTAAATTTTGTCATCAAAAATATCAAAACCGTCAAATATTTAGGCCCTGCATCACAAAGGAGATTTCTAAACATAAAACTGCTTAGCCCCTATTTCTAACAAGAAATACAGGCTTTATGCACATACCACAAACAAAAGACGCAAATATATGCACTGGGCTATGAACACAACAATATCTTGTAAATCTAAATTTGTCTAAATATTAATAGGCCTATTAGAGAATCATATACTTGTATATATCTCTTTTTATTTTGTTTGAAAAGTAGGCCTATATATAGGCCCTATGTCGATATATGAGCTTTCTTCTTCTTCTTTTTCTCCTCCTTCTCAGTCGCCCTCTAGACAGCTGCCGCAATTTGGTGGTAATTAACATAAAACGATGAGCGAGTTGGTGTTTTAACTTTTGTAGAATCTGATGAAAGTATAAAAATTCACGTTTTGAATCAATCTTAGGCCTTGAATTTTGCGCCTCTGTAGGTAATGGTGCGGTAGCGGGAGACGCCCGTCCATCGCCGAACTTGTGTCGGCGGAGTGAACGTGGATACTTCCGTGCACCACCCCACCACAGAACTCTCCACACAAGAGTTCTGTGCACCCCACCCACCCCATTACCACGCCCCACCCCCGCGCTGCGCTGGTGGCGCCGCATTTGCCATATTGCATTCACTACTGTGCAGAAGAATCCAAGATGGCGCAGACCGGTGTACTTCCGTTTGTGAGAGGCATAGATCTCGGCCGCAATGATTTCAAGGTTTGTGCAAGGCCACTAAGCATTTACCATTTCCCCTTCTTGTAATAATATCCTTCTTTATGTAATGTAATCTCGTAATTTGCTTAAAGTATACGCATTTCTTGGCATCGGTACGTTTGGACTGACATGTTCTCAGTCTTTCTGTGTACAGTCCCATAGATGTCTTTACGTGCTGGGTGGAAAGTATTGCATTTAATCAAATATAAAAACAGAACATATTTTTGTTCAGGTTTCAGGTTTCCAATTTTTTCGTGAGGTAATGAGAAACATTTTATGAAATATCAAAGAGCATACAATTCTAAGAATAATTCCAAAGTTTATTTGAGAAAAATTGGTTGAACTTGTGAACCATCCATCATTCAATTCATCATTGCATTGCCATGGCGGTGCACGCTGGCTGTTTATGTTTGAAACGATATTCTGTCCAGAAGTAGAATAGAACAGTCATTGACATTCACCTTTTTTAAGGACCACCTTGTTTTACTTTGTTTTTAGATATCTCAGCCATATCAACACCGATTTTTGTGGAATAAACTTTGAATTCCTCTTGTGTATGCTAGAACAAGTATCTCTGATGCACAGCCCCTTTTTTTTAGCCAGAGAGTAGTCAGTACCGCGTAGTAGCCGACTGGAACAGTTTGCCTCCTAAGTCCTACCTAGTGTTGTTGAAGCTTCCTTGGCCTTGATCAATATTAAATTTCAAAGATTTATTGGATAGACATTGGAGCGGGGAGAAAATCAAAACCTCTGCTCCTCAATGCACATAAAGCAACAGAGTTGAAGATAATTTTATTATGTTGAGACCGGAATACTACAGGACCAGTTCTCTACTTCTGTATCAGATGTGATGTGATGTGACACTCTGAAGTCAAATATATTATGGAAGCCTTCCACCCATGATTCGACCAAAACACTGTCCAAAATTTGACCGCGTGCTACATGTAGAAACATGTAGGGTACGCTTTTGTGTGTGCTCTAACCTCGGCATGGGAGGTTGAACCTTGATGTGGGTGCCGTAGCAGACATTTTTGTAGATCTTTGCAGGTATGAGTTCCCGTTTCAAGAGTCACTCCTCAGTAAAAATTTCAGCCTTCACCCCATCTTTTACCTTTTAAACTACTAGTAGTATGCAGTCCATAGACCTCAAATGCACTTGAAAATGCATCTGGCTATCTGCTAGTGCACATTCTAAGATGAGCTTGATATCTTTTTTTTTTTTAAGGAAAAGACAAATCTATGCAGTGCATGCATTGCAGCTCAGTAAAGTCCAATTATTTCATTTTACCTGTAGATGTATGGTAGTGCTCTTGAGTGTACATACAGGTGTATACATCACTTTGAGTCAGCACATTTCTCCTTTCTATAGATCTACTTAGATGCAAAGTTTTTCATGAGAACAACCAGCATAATTATGTCACATGTGTATTATATCTGTGTGTTCTCCCAGGCGGATCTGTTTCCGTCCAGTGTGGCCGACATGTCTGGTCTACGATGGCTTCGACTCAACCAGACCAATCTGGAGATGCTTCCAGATGAGCTCTCCCAGCTCAACAAATTGGTAAGAATGACTTGGATGTACATGCAACATTGCAGGAGTGTGTTTTGATGATGGTGATGATGATGATGGTGATGGTAATGATGGTGGTTATAATGGTGGTGGTAGTGAGAGTGATGATGGTGGTGGTGGTAGTGGTGATGGTGGTGATAGTAATGATGATTGTGGTGATGGTGATGAGGGTGATGGTGAAGGTGATGGCAATGGTGATGATAACAGAGGTGATGGTGATGGTAATAATGGTGATGATGATGATGATTATGACTACCAGAATGGTTACAAATTCATATGACAATGGAAAACGTGTTGTTGAAAGGATTTTCTATCATGAAATTGAATTTCATCACTTGCACCTACAAAGTACAGACTCCTAGATCAGGTAAACTATGTATCTTCAGAGATTTATGTGTGTATTTAGTGTGTGTATTATATCTGTGTCAGAAGATAGTTAGTCATTTACTGAGCCAACAGATATTTTCATTTCATATGTACACATGTATTCAGAGTATTTTTGTAGTCATAACTCAACCCATCTAGTGTTTACTCTTTGGAGCTTGAAATACGCTTGGCCGCTTGTGTTTGTATGCGTGTGTGCCTGTGTGTTGGAGGGATTTACCATTATACAGCAAGGTATGTTAGATCAGAAGACACCAGCCCTTGTGTTAATGTGAGTGTATAATGTGTGTTTGTGTTTCTTAGTCTGTATCATATCCTTGTGTCCTAGAAATCATAACAATGAAGTAGTGAATCATGATACCTATGGAGAATTGAATGAAAATTACTGCTCCCTACAGTGAATAGAGGCTGACTTTGGAAGAAATTTTTATGTGTTGGAGCCGAGTCTGTTACCTTTGCACTCAAGTGTCATTAGCCCTTTGAGGACAGACTGATTTTACTACAACAGGCATTTCCCATAGACACTTGCCCGAGTAAATTTGTGACTCGTCCTCAACGGTTGCTCAAAGGTTGCTGAAAGTCAGTTATAGAATTCCACCCGTGACATCACTATCTTACTTTCATCATTGTCTGTGCAGGAACATCTCCACATGTCCAGGAATAACCTGATTCAAATCCATGGTGACTTACCGACGCTGACATGCCTCCGAACACTCAATGTCAGACACAACAAGATACGCAACTCTGGCATACCTAATGACATCTTCATTCTGGAAGACATGACCGTTGTGGTAAGAATTTGAGTTGTTTCTATTATATTACTTTACATTCTCCCCCCCCCCCCCCCCCCCCTTCCCCCAGGAAAAAAAAAATGTATTGGTCTCCAGTTATTAAATAAACATAAACATAAATTTTGTAACTGCTTTGGGATTTGATTCTTCCTGCTTTGAGATATTACATTGCATGACAAACATTGTTTCATACCTGAGTGACGTGTGAAGAGGTCAAATTATTGAATTGAATTGAATTGAACTGGTTTTATTAAAAACCATGTCTGGCAGCCAAAGGCTGAATTGCACATGTTTTACAATCATAGTTATGAAAACAGACAGATTATTTCGGTGCTCTGTACAAACAATGATATAAAGACATGATATAAAAAAAGAACAAATATTACAGTGGTCACATGTTGTAAATCACAAGTGGTGATCAATCTATGAGGGTACCAGCCCAATCACAAAAAAAAAGGAGAGATAGAAAATATTCTGTCAACATAGCAGCACTACTCAACATTGAATAAAAAATTGTTACTATTACAACTGATAATGAAATCAGTGAGGGTACCAGCCCATCAATATTCAGATTACTTTATCAAAAAGAAAAGAAAATGAAAAAAGAAGAAATGAGGAAAAGGGAAAAAAAAATTCACTGTTAACATATCATTACACAGCTAGTCATTGAAAAAATGCCGTTACTACTTCATCTACATGTATATATCGATTTTGATTTAAAAGAAAAAAAAATTCTCACCTGCACATCACATTAATTACATGTGCCAAATATGAATAAAATAAACAATATTTCTTTTTCTTTCTTTTTTTTACAATTATCATCATGACAGCTCATCTTTCAACATAAATAAAACATATCTTTTAGGCCTACATATCATCCATCAGAAAAAAACTATATCTCAAATCAAAATCTGAGATGAGAAAAATGATCAACTCAATCCACACTCATTGTTTTTCTTTATAAAAAATGCGGTTACCATAGCACAATATTCGAAATTAAAAAAGAGAAGCGAAATCTACCCATCTCTGCTCTAACAATCATAAAAATTATGGCTCAAAAACTGATAAAATCAGTTAAATCCTCACTATTATTTCATATATACCAAATATCCGGTGTATTTACTCAAATCCGTTTGTTTTGAAAATAATATTTTGGCTGCATGAAGCAAATTTATGTATTTTATAGTAATGGTGTCATGGATTTCAGAAGTCTTGCAAAAGTGGATGTACTACATACTCAGTGGGCATTTATTATAGTCACTGTCAGAATTTGAAAACATCACACAACAAAAATTTCCATGCAGTGATGGACATGCGGTGTATTCAACGTACAGTGTATGTTTTAAAGTTCCTTTCCCATCTATTTGTGCAGTTTTATGTTTTCTGGATGTTGTATAATCACTCTATGATCATGTGAATTTAGTATTGATTTAAAGATACAGCATTTACAGTTATAACTGTGATAAAGGACAAACGACCTCCGGACTGTTATATGAGTCATTTTTCACAACCTGTAATTCAAATCATCACTCATCAATGAATGCTGTGTTGTCGTATCTTTTGCTGTACTCATGTAGGACTTCAGTCACAATCAGCTGTCCGCAGTACCTGAAGACCTTGAGAATGCCAAGTCTCTTCTTGTTTTGAACTTAAGTTTCAACAAGTAAGTTTCAGTGGTTCAAACGCTTCTCTCCTCACTTTGTATGTAGTTTGAAGTTGCCAATAAGCATGCAGTCCTTTTAGATTCCAGGGAGTGCATGGATAAATGACTTTAAAGGACAACTCCGGATGATTTTCAGATTTTTACATTTTAACTGCTATAAATTGGTCATAATGGGTACAGAGTTTTAGAATTTAAAATGATTTGGACATGGGATAAGGATGTTTCAAAATTTATAACACATCACAGTGAACAAGGATGATGACATAGTAGCCTCACTTTAAGAATGCATGAGTGGGGGGCTCAAGGAAGCATTGCAAAGGAAGCTAAAGTATGCATAAATTCTACACTAGTGAACTTGTTAAGCATTTAGTTTTGCAGTGGATTACACTTCTACATTTCTGAAATATGTGAGGCCCTGTGTCGTCATCTGTGTTCAGTGTAACTTTTGGGGGTTTTCAGAGTATTGGTTTCTTTGTTCAATGACCACAATAAATTCCACAAATCTACACAGGTAGCTGTCGATTTATGCACTACATGATGTGAAATTATGAAAATCGTGTGGAATTCCCCTGTAGTCACCAAGGAAAGTCTTGTATGTCTATGAGTAAGCACTGCCAGCAATAAGTCCCCCTTGAAAGCAATGAGGATAAAGTGCATTGCATATTAGGGCACAACCATTGCTACTACTGGGCTGAAACCAGGGAACTCATGATTTAGATCTAGATTTAGATCTAGTCAATGGTCTAATCCACTGAGCACATGGGCTCCTACATTTTTAAAGGCACTACATGTATGTACCATTGGGAGCAGTGATTTAAAAAATGTGTGAATTATCACATTTGATGTATATGTGTCTGTCAGTTGTATCACAAATCATCCTACCATGTAAAATTTTTGCAATCAAGGCTAAAATATCAGGAGATATCACTGTTTTTCTCAGTAAACCATGGCTGCATATGGTTTATTCTAGAAACAATTTTATCATAACTATTGTTCACATTTTGTATTTGATTATTACCTAACATCGATTATTCTGATTAACATTCTGACATTGGTTGTTTCCACCTTCACATTTTAGAACTATTTTGAAGCACTAAAGCTGGGTTTTTATTTCATGTGCAAATGGTAAATGATGCCTTTAATAATTGCCATCAAACTTGACACTTCTACTACATGACAGGCAAAAATGCTGCCTTTATTCCTCTGTTCTCATTGTCAAGTAAGCCACACAAGACAACTTGGCCCGAATTCACGAAGGTGGTACAAATGAAACCATGGTTTAAACCATGGACAAAATCCATGGATCGCCAAGTGTCGCACGGAATGTTTCGTTACGAAATTGGTCATTTCGTCGACAAAATGACCGTTTCGTTAACGAAATTATCATTTCGTGGACGAAATGTTCATTTAGTTACAAAATGTTGTCATTTCGTGACAAAATAACCATTTCATCGACGAAATGACTGATTTCGTAACGAAATATTTCATGCGACACTTGGCGCTCCATGATTTTTGTCCATGGTTTAAACCATGGTTTCATTTGTACCACCTTCGTGAATTCGGGCCCTTGTGTTCAAAACACACCAAGACTACTGTGGCTGTTGCTGCCCTCTGGTGTTAGGACTAAACAGTGTTGACACTCCTCTCTTTGCCCCAACTCCTGCACCGTGTCATCTTACAGCTGCTATGAATAGCAAAAATGGGACACAAGATTGGACTTTCCCTTGAACTTCATCCGACCCCCAGGCACTCATATATCACCTAATTGACAGTTCAGCTAGAAGAGTTCTTTGGCATCTTGGTGTAAAGGTCACAAGGTCTTGAAGGAAACGAGAAGCAGCTTTTAATGACAGCGAAACTTTAAAATGGAGTCTAATTGTCTTTCCTCCCTGCACTTGTCAGAGAGCCAATTGAGACTCTGAACATTTCCTTTTAGAGGCATCAACATTTCCTTCCTTATCCTATACCGTGTGTATTGTTATGTGGCACCATACGGTCTGGTAAATCCCCCAGCATGGTCAAAGTCCTGCACAAGTCTTACTCTTAGGCACAATTCCAGCTCTCAGATTGACAATATGATATCTATTGTTAAATGTTTCTTGATAACATATGTGGGATTTGAAAATATTTTTGCTGCACTAGGCTTCTGTGCTTTATTCTCCTAACTCATAAAATTTTCTTCTGGGATTAGAGAGGTCAGAATAGCCATACTCAACCTATTGTGGATGGTTGAAGGAGAATGACTTTTATCAACTCAGAGTTGGCATTAAAGTTGTGAGAAATGTGTGGTATATGCAAGTAATAACATAATGATATGTCCCAGCTGTTAATTTACCTTTAGCAGCAGTTCATGCAAACATGTTACTCTGAGTACAGAGCATGCATCATTTGGTGTGTGTATTTTTTTTTTTTATATAGATTGATAATTTAGTTTATGCCAATCTGGCTCAAATACTTTAATGCCTATAAAGATAGCTCAGACTTAATTGGTATTCGTTAATCCTGTGATATGACGGCCTTCTTCCTTTGTGGTATAGATTTTTTGCTGGCACACAAAGAAAACTTCTAAAACAGATTTGTTACTGTTGTTTAGCTTTTTTTCTTGTTTGGTGTTAAATGTTTTTAGAATGATAATAATGAATGATGATTGTGATGTTAATGTTGTTGATGATGATGATGATGATATATAATAATGATAATAATAATAATAATGAAGATTATAATGATAATGATAATAATAATAATAATAATAATGATAATAATAACAATGATAATAATAATAATAATGAAGATTATAATGATAATGATAATGATAATAATGATAATAATAATAGTAATAATAATGATAATGATAATAATAATAATAATGATAATAATAATAGTAAGGCAGCAGTAGCAGTAGCATAATTGTTATTGTTATTATTGTTGTGATGTTATTGCTGTTGTAATCATGATTTGTGTCATTAATGCCAATTATATATTCCTCCTCCCCTTCTATTTTCAGTATCAAGGAGATTCCATCTTCACTATTCATGAACCTGACTGACCTGATCTACATCAATTTCAGTGACAACAAACTAGGTAGGAATCTGCTAAGAATTACATCTGACCAAACATCCAGTATTTTGTGAAATAAGAGTATAAAACTTAGTATAGATTAACTTTTTGCAATGTCCTTTTAGCTCCCCTTATATATGTCAGTAAGTTTTGGGCAAGAGGTGCACATAATTGGTTCTAAGGAAGACTTATACATTGTGCAGAGTATGGCATCTCCTTTTTCGTTGATGAATGGACATCTTATTTTAGAATATAAAGGTTTACATGCCCTTCATGTAATGGAAGAGATACAGCTGTTATATCATGGTGCCCTTTCTATTTTGAGTACTCCCTATGACAATAATGTTCTTTAAAAAAGATACTTGAGGATGAGTGCTTGAAGAAATATTTGGATATATACCAGGTACATGTAGTTTATTATAGATGCCACTGCCCAGGATGAGTGGTAGACTAGTTAGGTCCTTTTTGCCAGTTTTTGTGACAAAGTCATATGGTTTAGTTTAGGGCTGCCATATCTAGGAAAAGTGACTACCCCACCGGCAATACCATCACTGACTAGTCAGTGTTTATAGCACTGATATTTTCATTCGATTTTCTGCGGAAGAATGGTGGTTATGTGAAAACTGTCAATGATCATGTTTTTTATTTCAACCCATTTTCCAGAAATGATGTCATGTTTTGTGTGAAACTTAGTGTGGTTTGAAAAAAAGCACATGCTCTAATATGAAAGAAAAGCAAGTTGTGTTAAAGTTTCAGTGGCAAGGTATCTTCACCTGTTTAAGACTAGTCCCGAGTGTACTCGGGCAGGTGTCTATGGGAAATGGGATTATTGCAATATCAGCCTGTCCTCAACAGGTTAAAATTGAGAATGGGGACCAGGGGGTGTTTCATCAATCTAGTCAGTGCTAACAAAGTGTGATTCTCTGACAATTTCAGCAAAATCCTTGATTTTGATTGGCTGAGATGCTCCAGATGGTCACTGACTGTTACTATGGTGATTGTCAGAGACTGACAACTTGTCAGGGCTGACAACTTTCATGAAAAGGTCCCCAGATGAATAAGTAATTTCTTTTTCTTTTTCTTAAAAAAAAAAGAAGAGAGTATAGTTGTAAAGGTTTTCATTTTGCTGTTGCTCTCCATAAGTAAGAGAGTGTGTCGATATGTGTTATCTGTAAAGATCATTGTGTCACTACCATGAACTGACTTCAGCTCAGTGGTATTGTCGCTGCGTGGTAATCATTAGGTGAGGGGGTTCAAATCCTAGGCTAGTTCCTTCTTATTCATTTTGTGTTTATGATGATTTAGATTAAAAACAAGATCTCACTTACAGAGGGTAATAGCAAAAGAGGGAACCAGATGAATACTTATTTGGAAACAAGATTTCAATATCTAGATTTATAATTTTATGATGTGATACTCCTGGTATTAGGATGCAGTGATGTATTCATCAATTTTGACTTCTAGGCAATCTATAAAGGGTTATATGCCTTCATGGTGAAATTTAAGAGAACCGGACGAATTTGTTATTTTGAGCATCAAAAATTGTGATATATTTCCGACAAAAATCTAACACAGACCACTGCCGATAGCACTTGTCATACATTATGAACTGATGAGAAGATGATTGATAAGGGGGCTCCATAGAATGTCATAACCTTTTGAATGACAACAACGACAAAAAAAAAAAACCAACATATTTCTGCTTCAAGTGCAATTTGAGCTTTCTATTTACTCTCTGCTGTTTTCATGATTCTTCACAATCTTTAAAGCTTAAATCACATGTTCGCAGTACTTGTAAGAGCTCTTTATCGTAGATGTTATATGCTTCCTGATTTCCTCTTATGTCATTTTAAGATAGCACTTGATCACATTACATAAACAAATGTCCAATTATAGCTGACATGAAGTTCAAATTTACTTTCAGTTTCGATTTTACATTATGTTGTAACACATTAAGAAGAGTTTTGTAGTTTAGATGAATGATAATGACACTTTTTTATTTTAAACAGACAGATCTCACAAGACTGCTGTGGTTGAAACTGTTGATATATAATATACTATTCCAATGCTTGCCATCTTGCAGGACTGTGAGCGTGTGTCTGGGTGTTGCCCCCTGTGATACTTTGCAAAATATGCTCGTGTCACGACCCTTTCTTTAGTAACAAAGAAAATGAGAGTAGATTTCAATGCACCCTTTAATAGTTGGAGAGTGAAATTTAACTTTCAGTGAGGAAATTGTTTGGGAAAATCTGTTGGCTGCTTGCCAAGAACCGCTGAGAGCCAGTGGGAAGTGCATCTTGTTTTGTTTGTTTCTTTTTCTGTGTTTTTGTTTTTGGTGGTCTGATCCAAATGATATTTCAACAAGGAAGTCCATGTCACTTCCAGCACATGTGTAGTTCACATTGCACATAACCGGTCAGTCGAATGTATGTTGCCGTGCTCCGTGTGTCAGTGGTGCCAAGTGTGCGTGTTATGTGCACCGGTAGGAGCATTGCTCTAGCCATAAAGTTCATACAGTGCATACCTGGGGTCATTTAAGGTAAAGGGTCATGCTTGTGCTACTTTGAGGATAGCAACGGTGTGTTCACTTTCACTCCCCAATTCTCTTGTATTGTTTCACAAAGTAGTTTTTCTCTTTTCTTGCTCTCTTGTTATTGTATCTGAGGTGAGAGTGGATGTCTTAAATATGACAATATTTGTATTTCCTTTTTTTTTAGCTGCTGAAATCTTGATTTCTTGTAAATGTTGCATATTGGTATATTATAAATAAGAATTGAATAGTGTAAGACATGTATCTTATTTACCAATGATAAGGATTTTAAGCTGAAATGGTTTTTTCTTTCAGATGTGTACATTGCATTTGAACAAGTGCTACAACATTTGTAACAGTTTGTATTGGTTATAATCTGTATGTTCTTTTTGTACTACTAAAGACTTGAAAGTACACTTCTCTTTCATGCAGAATGTTTAAATGGGAAAACAAAACAACAATGACATCATTGTTGCATATTAGTAATACTTGCTGTATGACATCTTATTTTTTGTTTCAATGTCATGCATTCATTCATTTTGTTTTTCCCACTCCCCAGAAATAATTCCTCCCCAGCTCCGCAGGCTGACTAACATTCAGACTCTCATTTTGAACAATAACCCGCTTCTCCATGCTCAGCTGAGGTGAGTGTCTTGCATTGACTTTAACTTTGCGGCTGTTGAGCAAAATGATAAGATACAGTGTAAAATAATCTAAAATTTGAAGCTGGGCCATGATATTACAAATGAAGGCGTCATAAAACATTAATGAAAGTCAAGTGTCTTTACCCCACCCACCCCTCTGGATTAAAAAAGCAAACGAACACATGGGTTTTGATACCAAGAAGCCAAATTAGAACAAAGGGGAATATAATCTCGTCTCTTACTTGTGAAGTGATATGTCACAAGGAAGCAAATTGCTGCAATCTTCAGGCTATACAAATGATCACAAGAAAATAAATTGCTTTGATTTGAATGCTCTCAAGCCATCTTCACTCCTCAAATGATCTTTAAGAATACAATGCTTTGATTGTACTGTCAACTGATCTACCTGGTACTTTGCCTCTCAAAGAATCTTTACGGATGCAATGCATTGATTGAACTGCCATCTAACTTTACGTCATTTCTCAAATGACTTGTAGGCAGCTGACCTCGATGACCCAACTCCAAACCCTGCATCTCCGCAACACACAGCGCACCCTGAGCAACATCCCGCCGCAGCTTGACGCCCTGGTCAACCTCGCCGACGTCGATCTCTCCTACAACGACCTGACCAGTGTGCCCGACGCCTTCTACACGCTGTCGTCGCTGAAGCGACTGAATCTGAGCAACAATGCTGTTACGGAGCTGTCAGTTCTTGGTATGGCATCACTTTTGATGATGTAACGTTGGATTACCCAAACATTACGTAGAAAAACATTGGGTTGGTTTTCATTGTTGCATTGCATTGAGCGGTTTAGGGGAACTAGAACTTGTTTTTGAATCTTCTTGTTATTGATCCATGTACAGTCGTGGGGCTGGTAGAATAACAAATCTGTCACTCTACTTGGGAAAATGCCGTGATATGGAAGTTCAATTGATTTCATCAGTCTTATCAGAAGGCGTATTTGAGAGCGATAGGTTCCTTGTAATGTTGAAATGTTATGCAGCAGTAACCAAGGCCCTAATCTGACATACTAACGTCTAGTAAGCATGAAAATCCACCATCAAAGCTAATGGCCAATTTCCTACGCCTTTACGACTTATTCTGCACCAGACTCCTGGACGCGTCTTGAGACGCTGAATTTGGCGCGCAACAAGCTGACCGCTCTGCCGCCCTCGCTCTGTAAACTCATCAGCCTCAAGCGCCTCATCATCAGCGGCAACACCATCAACTTTGACGGCCTCCCCACGGGGATCAGCAAGCTCGTTTGCCTGGAGCAGTTCATTGCTGCCGACAACCACTTGGAGTCGGTGCCGGAGGGCCTGTGCCGCTGCCCAAAGATCAAGAAATTGATCCTGGTCAAGAATCGGCTGGTCACCCTGCCCGAGGCCATCCACTTCATCACAGATCTTGAGGTAGGCTAAACTTGTGTTCCCTTTTACTTGACTTACCGTATCACATCTTAAACATTGTTTAGGGATCCAGAGCAGGAGTTTGCTCATAGTAGCTTGCCATTGATTAATTGATTAATTAATTAATTAATTCATTCATTCATTCATTCATTCATTCAGTCAGTCAGTCAGTCAGTCAGTCAGTCAGTCAGTCAGTCAGTCAGTCAGTCAGTCAGTCAGTCAGTCAGTCAGTCAGTCAGTCAGTCAGTCAGTCAGTCAGTCAGTCAGTCAGTCAGTCAGTCAGTCAGTCAGTCAGTCAGTCAGTCAGTCAGTTGTTCATTCATTCAATCAATCATATAGTATGGCAGCTTGTCATGGCAAATCATGAAGGAAACTTATAAATGCAGCATGTACATTATTGTTGGCGTACGTCTTAGGTGGGTCCATGTTGCCTTGCAGATCCCATTGCAACAATGGATATTCTTTTTCTTGCCTTGTTTAGAAAGTCTCAGTTAGAGTATCTACTATCATCAGTATATAATGCCATTTTGTGCTGCTAATAGCTCCATGAAAATCATTTGAGGAAGAGTCACTGCAGTTGAAAGAAATGAGTCTGCTGGGACAACATTTTGAATGCTATAAAATAACGTCACATATGGTGAATGCACTCTGATGTTTTTTTTTTTTTTTAGGCATGGCAATGCTATTATGCATATCTACTCTTAAGGACATAAGGTTAATAACATAACCTGTCCTTCACAACAGAAATAGCAGTGTGTTGTGTTGTGCTTACCGGTATGTCTGTCCTCTGTGTGATACTGTGACTGAGGCATGGATTTTCAGTTTGCAGCCTATATGTTGCAATTCTGGATTTTGTTTGGCACAGCACTTCAGCTCCCATCAATGATGTATAATAATTGCTTTATTTGCTAGTTCCTTAGCTACATTCTTGTATTGACCATGCCACCAAAATCTGGCCAGTTTATTGATAGATAAAAGACCAAGTTGGTACTCTTATAATTCCATCTGAAGGTCTAGTTTGTGATACAGTAGGATTTTCAGTATTAGCTACGTTTGTAGATATTGGTTATTACAACTGTGAGCAAGTACACCGTGCAATGCATGTTAGGAGTGACTTTAAAACCGACTTGACATTCTACTAACTACAACTAATAGATTTCACTTGATATGTGTATGCCACCTACCCTGCTCTAGAATTCTACAAAATATTGTTTACATTTCTTCTTTCAAAACATATTGTTATGACAGTCTCCTAGATACAGTGTACATATTAAACTGTTTTTGTTGGCACATTTTGTTTTTTCACGGTTGCTATGCATTAACCACACTCCCTATATTAGCGGCCTTCCTGTTGGCAAAAAAAGTGCAGATACTACACCAGTGCCTACGGTACGTCGGTAAACAGAAACGAGTTAGCTAGTTTATCCTCTTGCCATGGTAACACTATCATTATCAAGGTGAAAGTGATGATAACTTGGCCACGGCAGGCATTGACAGCATCCACTTTTCATGCGATTGCACAAATGCAACCTTGATGTTTGAAATGTGGGAGGAAATGGCACTTTGTGTTTACAATACATGCGGCAAACTCTGTACCCATTAAATTCATTATTTACCATTTGCAGATGAAACAAAATACAGCTTTAGTACTTCAAAATAGTTCTGAAATGTGAGTTAGGGATAGAAACAATCAATGTAAAGATGTTAATCAGTATAATCAATGTTAAGTATTATTAAATATACAAAATGCGAACAATACTTACAATAAAATTGTTTCTAGAATAAACTATTATGGTTTATTTAGAAAAACACTGATACCTCTTTAAATTCTAGGCTTTATTGCAAAATATTTATATGGTAGGATGTTTTGTGATAAACTGACCTACATGTACACATATGCATCAAATGTGGAAACTTAGCATTTTGTAAGTCACTGCTCCAAATGGTAAATGGTACCTTTAATGCATGCCTAGAGGGAATTTCTATCCACGAGAAAAGGAGGATATTGCAATGTAGATCACTTCCTTCCCTTAGGAAATCACTCTTCTGATCAAATCCCGTCTAGATACTTGTCAGAGCTCTGCTAACCATAGAAATCATATAATTCTTGTTTGTTTGATTTTTTTCTGAAACCAACGTAAGAAAAAATATGATGTATGACAATTATGTCACAAGGAGAATGTAACTATTGTAAAGATCTTCAAGTAGATTTCCTTGACAGAAAATAGTAAAACTGAGGGTCTGTTTTCTTTTCTATTTACTATGCTGTAATTAGTGTGACCTTGATATTTGTATAAAATGAGTGGAATGCTTTGTTGTTTAAACTGTGATTCCAAGATTGATTGCCTTCAGAGAAATTGATAATTGTGCTGAAACATCCCATGAACAATCTTGAATAAAAGAAATTTGCCTTTTCTGGATTTCTTCATTTCATAGAATGTTGCAACAAACTTTGACATAGTTTATGTGGAAAATAATGTAAGGTAATAGAAAAACAAATCCAATTGCTGTCACATAAAAACAGTTATTTCATCCATACGGGGTGCAAGATGCTGGCCTTCACTGCACGTCAGTGAATATGAGAGTTTTCATGCAATGTCGACGACACAAAATATGTTTCTTGTTGTAGTATTTCTGAATGAAATTTTGCCACATGCCACAACAGGATATCCATTGGTCAGTAACTAGCTGCCAATAGGTTTTGAAACCATTGTCCGAAAAAGCTGTATAGCCAAATGTGCTCGAGCCCGTTCAAAATATTTCTGTCTTATTTTGTAGTGTGGTCAGTATTCCTCCATTTGTGGTTGAAAGTAATGTCAGACAGATATCACTTCCTGTGTAGCACTGTCGAAAGAATTCTTTTTTTTTTCTGCTTTATTTGGAAGCGTTTTTAGAAGTTTTCATGCCTGTTTGGTGGGGTTTCCCCCTTTTGCACCATATCGATGCCAATGTGTGGAAATGCCCGACACAGACCGAAACACTTGTTTTGTTGATGCTGCAATGTTGCTTATGACGTGTTGCCATTTGGGATGTATTGTCAGTTGGTGATGCTTGTGAAGCCATTCTGTGCATGTTTGCTGAAGAGCTCATAACTCCCCTTTGGTGCTAGTCGTGTAAATGCTTGGCTGTTGCTCTATTCTGCCCCAAAAGCAAGAAGAATACCAGGTAAGGCAAGAGAGATGTCAAGTGTTTCTTACATGTAGAAATGTTGTCTTCCTGCCTGCAATGTTATTACATAGGGAGTTGTTTTCCGGGTATCGCATTAGAATGTGCGTTGCATTTTTGACATGGATGTATGAGGGGTATCTTGTGTAGCTGTGTGCTGCAGAGAACTATTCATAATTTTCTACAAAACATTTATGCACTGCCTGAAATGTTTATTTCTAGTCAAAAACATGTAAGTACTTTTTTCGTATGACCATTTAAATTTCAGTATAAGTTCATAAAAACCATGTTTGCAAGTGTTTTAATTGAGTAGTAGTATTACTAGTGACACAGTGAAAATGATGATGATGATGATGGTGATGATAATGGTGATATCATCAAAAATTATTGCAGTGGTCATAATGATAATGATTACTGCTTTCCACATGGGAAAGCAATTTTTTGGCATTGTTGTTGCAAGTATTGCTACTGTATAGTTGTAGGTTGTGTTTGTGGTGATGATGTTGTCACCATCTTCATCACTGTTATCATCATCTTCATTGTCATCGTTATCACCATCATCATCATCAGCATCATCATTATCAGCATTATGAGCATCAGCATCATCAGCATCAGCATTATCACCATCATCATTATGATCATCATCACCATCATCATCACCATCATCAGAATCAGCATCATCATTGTCAGCATCATCATCACCATCATCCTTATCATCATCATCAGCAGCAGCAGCATCATCATAATCAGCATCATCATTGTCAGCATCATCATTGTCACCATCATCCTTATCATCATCATCATCACCACCATCATTATCACCATCATCGTTACCATTGCTATTGCAATCATATTTTGATGTTTTTCCTCTTCCCTTGACGTCCACAGACCCTTGACGTCAGGGATAACCCTGACCTTGTTATGCCCCCAAAGCCCATCCCTCAGCAGAGAGGAAGCGGGGCTGAGTACTACAACATCGACTTCTCCCTCAGCCACCAGCTGAGACTAGTGGGCGTGGTTCCCCCCTCCCAGGCTGGTAGCTCCTCAGGTGAGACTTGCATCATCCATTTGGAACTTCAGCTAGAAATGTTCAGTGATGATGTGAGGTTGTGGATGAGATTAAAAATCAATTGACAGGTATTGGCATGAACATAATGGTTGTGGTATATCAAAGGGCAAAGTCAAAGGTTTATGTATTATTGAATATACAAAATGTGAACAATGGTGATGATGAATGTGTTTCTAGACTAAACCATCCACAGTTATGGTTTGTTAAAAAAAAAAAATAGTTATATATCCTTATATTTTAGACTTTATTGAGAAATTTTTATATGGTAGGATATTTTGTGATACAACTGACATACACATACATCAAATGTGATAACTCGAACATTTTTACAATCACTGCTCCCAATGGTAAACAATACCTTTAAGGGGTACACTGTGTACACAAACATTTTCCAAGTTTATTCAACATTATCCAACATTATTTTAAGTATCTATCATATATGCCAATACAATGAGAACTTTATGTGTATAGTTTATCACAACATTCTTGTACATGTTTAGACTATCTCATTGTGTGCATTCACAATTGTAAAAGTGGCATGATGAGGAGCACCTCACACAATGCAACCTCTGTGTACCGAGAGTGCACTCGAGCCATTGTCGTGAGCATGCAACTCTCATAGAACGGTATCACTTTCCATTTGGCATTGTCTCATAGCATGCCCCATGGCAATTTTTGAAGCTGAAATCCGCTCCATGTTGCAAGTCATCTTTTGATAAGTGAAGCCAAATCCTAGCACACAATTTTTATCAGTGTTCGGATGAAGAAGAGGAAAGGTATACAAATTTACAGTGTCACATGTTTCCAGTGATATCAGTCACAGTGACATGTATGCAAATTAGGTGAGTTGATGATGTCATGACCTCCAAAATCTCCCATTCGCTTGCATCCATATCTTAATAAATTCCCTTTTCTGTGCGATGTTGAGAAGAAATAATGTCTTTCACAAGTAACTGTTTTTGAGATGTAACGATGTAGTGATAATGACTTTGTGAATGGGAATGATGATGTAATTTGTTGACTTACTGACAAAAAGAATCATGTGTCAACATTTCTATGTACACATCACGGGATGCTGTGAGTCAATGATGTCATTTCCTTGTCTAACGTTTGTATACATACGGAATTGTCACCAATATTATTGTTTTGCCAAAATCTATCATGATTCTGATACATTCTCATTTCTTTCATAAGTTTAGTGAAAACATGAACTTTTTCACGCTGCCAACTTTAACATTATAATCACACTGACCACTGCTTGGAGTTCTCCCTTTAAGGTATTGACTTCTCTACACAATGATCCTTGCAGACTATAAAAAAGCCAATGTATACCTAGTTGTATATTGTGATATGGAGCCATTGAAACTAACTAACTATTCTAGGTTGCCTGATCCCGGCACTAGTTGAGTACCGGCATACATATTTCTTATGGCTTATGTTCACAAAGAGTATACGACCATTCACTGCAAGTTGTGGCCGTTGGTACTCTGGGAGCATGTCCTCCATCTTTCAATGTTTTCTGTCCCTCTCTTCATATTATCCAGCATCAGGCCTGTCAAATCATTGATGTCTTCTTGTTTCGTTACTTGGCCACAAAATGTAGGTGTGTTTTGCCCCTTAATCTGTTGTGTGCTTTGAGTGCTGACTGGCACGGAAACCCCCAGAGCATTGTACACACTGTCCAAAGTCAGTGGCACCGAAAGGGTTAAATGAGCTTATATCTTGCTCTAGTGAGCCCGTGTTGGACAACATTATGAAGTATCAGTGCACCCGTTACAGAGCAAGCATGGAAGGATTACTCAGTAATTGATTTAAGCTCGGATTCATCCAGGTAATAGCATCAAGGATCGCATGTGAAACTGTTCACAGAATTCAACAGTTAAATCTAGATGCAGTGATTTAATTTTTGTGCCTTCATTGAAGGATTACCAAACTTTTTTTTGACTTTTTTTTTGCTACCCTTGCAGCAAGCAAGGACCCATTGGCACGCAAGAAGCGCATCAGGCAGAAGAGAATCGAGATGCAGTCGGCCAAGGCGGAGGCCGCCAAGGCTGAACAGGCCAAGCAGGAGAAAGTCTTAAAGGTAAGTCCGACCAGAGAGAGGCATGGTAATCCTTTGTTGGAGCTCATTTAGGAGGTGGGACAGTTTTGTGGTGAAGCTTGGGGTAGTGTTTTGGTCTTTGCTTGAGCATCAGGAGATGTGATGGTCTGTGGATGGAAGCTTATGAGGTGTGGTTGTATGTATAGATGCAACATCTTGAGGTGTGGTTACTAGGGGGCAAGCGTCTAGGGGTGTGATGGTTTAGTGATGCAGCAAAGGGAAATGTGGGGGTCTGGGGTTGAAAAGTGTGGAAAATGTGGTAGTTGCAAAATTATTCTGTTAGGGGAACAAATATGACCCCATACTCCTTCTACCTGAACCTGTTGCAGACTAGTACCAAGTATACTCTGGGAGATGTCTTTAGGAAATGGGTGTTTGAGCAAAATCAGCTTGTCCTCACTGAGTTTAAGGATTTGTAGAACCAAAGGAAGAGAATCTGAGAGGAAAGTGCAAGCTATGGTTGAACAGAAAATTCCAAAGGTGACTGTTTGTGCCATGGTGAATGGACATGGGATTTTCCTTCATTTATTATTTTTTTCCTCAGGGAATGAGTGACCTGGCCAAAGAGAAGAGTGAGGGTGTTTCAGCAGATGGAGAGGATTCAGAAGTCAAGTTAGTATGATATTCTATTCTTTCCAACAAATATTCCCCATATCTCTTTCATTTCCATATTCTGTCTTCAGGTGAAAATGCAGTCTCTTCTTCAGGACTATATCATCTTTCTTCTTCTCTGTTCTGTCTGTGTGTGTCTATCTATCCAATGTTCTACCTATATATCCCATCTATTCTATCAGTCTATGGCTTTATCTATCCATATATCTATCTATACATCTGTCTTTCCATACATGCACACACATGCATACACATTAATTTATGTCTGAAGATAAACTGCTATTTTCATCCTTGAACATAGTATTGCACTGTTCTAAAGATCTTTCATGTTACAGTATTATTATGTAGAATATTTCAAGAGATTTTATTTGCTCAGATTTTGTGAGTGAGGTAAAAAATCAACTCTGACCCTGACATGAATGTGACGAGCACGCGTACATTTTTCCATTCAGTTCTGTACTCCGCAATCACAAATTCAAAGGGATGGTACAGTATTGGTGGAGATGAGAATTGGGCTTTTAACTTTTTGCGAGATACCAAGAAAACACTTATGAAAGAGTATAGAGCGTATCATTTTACGGGGAATTCAAAGTTTATTTGATGAAAATCGGGTTTGGAATGACTGAAACATTGAAAAACAAAGTAAAACAAAGCGATCGTAATGAACGGTGGGTCCCACACTTTATTAGAATTGCTCTGTTTTTGGATATCTCAGCCATTTCAAAACCAATTTTCATCAAATAAACGTTGAATTTCTCATGGAATTACATGCTCTTTCATATTTCATAAGAGGTTTCTCATTATCTCACAAAAAAATGTTAGAAACCTGAAATTAGGTCTCAACCAAGACTATACGATCCCTTTAACAACTCACGAAATTGTTAAGAAGTCCTGATTCGCAAAAAGTTAGACTCGCTAAATATATGGCATATACAGTATCTGTTTATAATTATGTGTGTTACAACCATTCTCTTTCACACTCTATGCTTCCTTTCTCCCCTCACTCTCCATCACTAACACATACATCAAGATTCCTCTATCTCCCTTTTCTTGTTCTCTCTGTCTTTCCCTCTCTCTCTCTCACTTTCTGTCCTCATAATGTGGAGTTTTCAATTTGCTTTCATGCAACCTCACTTATAACGCAGTCCGCCATTATTTCATTCATCTCCAACATCAATGAGTCCAGTGTGTGAAAGTCCAAACCATATACCTGGTAATCAATAATTATCAACACTAGGCTATAGAAACCAAGATATAAACACATGTGAAACCTACCAGGATATCATAATCTCAGTGTGAGAGAAACACTTGAGAAGAAGTGAATAGCTATAAAATAGTTTTTATCTTTCAGCTGTACATGTAGACACAGGAGAGAATGCAAGTGACTGTCATACAGTAATTGGAGAACAATATGTAACTCAACCATTTTGATGAGTGACATGTCACATTAAACAGATCCATGACCAAGGGTATTCACAAAATGATCATCCTTAAGTTTGGCCTTGAGGTATCCAAAAATTGGATAGTCTCTGAGTGGTTTTACATCTACAAGACTGCCAAATCTCTCACCTAAAAATCAGGCAGATTCCAAAAAGCCGTCAGAGAGGTGCATGTATGTTACAAGCATTTTAATGGGTAAATGATGTGATCCGAAAATTACGGAGGCTTTGTATGTCAGGACATGAAAATGTGTTTAATTGTGTCAGGGAGCCTCTTGCAGATGTTGTAGATTCACAGAGCTTTGGCAACTGTATCTATTTTTCAAGTTAAAGGAGACCTTTGGATGATTTGCAAATTTTTACATTTGAACAACTATAGATCAGTTATACTGAGGACAGAGTTTCAGAATTTATGATAATTGGGATGAAGAATAAAAATATTTTCGAAATTTATAACAAAGTGCAACAAACAAGGATGATGACATGGCAGGGTCGTCATAAGAATGCACGAGTTGGGGATCGAGGAAGCAGAACAAAAGAAGAAGGCATGCATAGATTATACACAGGTGAACCCCCAAGCAAGCGGTATTGTAATGGAATTACACTGCTACATTTCTGAAATATGTGAGCCTCATACAATGTATGTCATCATCCTTGTTCAGTGTAATTTATTTAAGGTTTTTCAAAGTATTGCTTCTCTGCTCAAGAACCACAATAAATTCCACAAATCTATACATGGTGCTGTTGATATATGTACTACATTATATGAAATTATGAAAATCGTCTGGAATGCCCCTTTAACTTGTCCACATGTGGTAGAGACTGGGTGTATGACCCCGTTTACAGTGCGAGGCTCGGCCGCGGCTCGGCCGCGGCCGAGCCCAGCCCCGCTTCAGTGTAAACGCGCAAAAGGCCAAATGCGAGGCCAAAATTGGCCTTGCATTTGGCCTCGCTCTGGAGGTGGTCTCGGCCGCGGCCGAGCCCGGCCATTTCTCAGTGCAAACGCAAACTAGGCCAAATGCGCGGCCAGTTTTAGTCTGGCTTCCAAATCCTCTGCCTGTGCTATTTTGCTGTTCAGGATATAACCCCCTCAACGTCGAAACCTAGTATAGTATAAGGTGGTTTTGTCCTGCAAAGGATTTTTTTCCTTCGGCAAAGGCCTTTGCCCGAAAGTCGACTTCGTTGCCACGGAATTCATTTGGCAAAGGGTCTGAAAACCAGACAATACCAGATTGCGTATGCTCACAAGCAGAGCGCCACTACAACAAAATATTGAAAGGTTTGAATCAAAAGCGCGGCCGAGCCCAGCAGTGTAAACGGACAAAATTGCGAGGCTCGGCCGCGGCCGAGCCGCGGCCGAGCCCGACCCTGCACTGTAAACGGGGTCTAAGAATGACTTTGCCAAATTGTTATTCCAAATCAACATCAATCAAATCACATTGGTACTGCGTTCATTCGTCATGTCTGATATCACCCATATTCTCCTTCATTGCTTTGCCACTCTTCAATCTCTAACCAATTGATATGCCTGCAAATGTTCAGGCTGCGAAGGAAGAGTGTAAACTACGTCCCGTTCCGAAGGTAAATGTGTTGTCAACTGTGTTCGGTGTCGCTTCTGGTCGTTTAAGATTAGAGAGTGTTCATGCCAAGCTAGAGATTGGCATTTAACACTCATCTGATTCTAGACTGATGATAGCTGTTTTTATGGTATCTGCACAGTGGAATTACGTATGTGTACTTAAATGCTCTCTGCAATGCTGTCGTTTTTCCGTTGAATATATTTTCTTTTATGTTTTTGCATGTTTTCTCTACAGTTTCAAATTTAATGCTGTTGCAAAAATTTGAGGGATCAGTAATGGCTAGAAGATCTTCACTGAGTGGGATGCCAAAAAAATTTAGTAGCGATTGCTACTTTCTTCAGAAGTGGGAGTGTACTTCATTGACTTCTTGTGCAACTGTTTTCATTGATCTGTACGAGTTAAATGTCATTTAAAAGTGACAGAATTTCTAAATACTGTAAAAAGATACTCTGAATGACGTAATAGCTCTACTCTGCCATGGGGTTCCATTGTGAAGCAGGTGTGTGTTGGTTATCAGAGAGAAAAAAAAATAGGAAAGTCTCATCAAGTATTCATGGGTGTGAAATATTAAGTTGGTGAAGTTTTTAAAGGTGTTAATGACACAAACCAGCAGCACGCCAGCCAGTCAAAATAGTTTTAATTGTATAGTTATGTAGGTATCTATGTTAAATAGTCCAACATGATACCTCTATGATCCCTCGCATTTGTGATTGTCTTGTTCGTGTTCATGGCCCAGCATTTGTGAAAGTGAAAGAGCAGCACATGTAAACAGTGTTTGCTGTCAATGGTTCACTCAACATTTGTTATTGCCACTTAAGGCGATGGTATTTATGGTGGAAAGAATGAGAGGTTGTGTTAATTTGAAATGTAAATGAAACCTGTCTATCAATTATATCAGTGACTGTATGAAATGTTGCACATAGTTTGTTCATTGCAATGTTTAGTCTAGTTGTAATTTCCTTTCCTGCCCTCCCTACACACCTGCCTAATCCCCCACCCAACCCCTAACTTTGCACCCCACCCCATCCCCATTCTACAGAGAGCCAGTACTCTCCAAAATAAGCCATTTGCCTCTCTGCAATGGCACTAATTCACACCCAAATGACATAAAAAGTTTGTGCTTTCATAATGTGGCATTTTTAATTTAATTATGTTTGCAGCATACATGAAATGCAGTTTTAAGTGGATACATGTTGATGTGACATGTTAATAAATGGCCAGTGATGCAGATTTCAATACATGCTTCTTTATGTTCAAGTCATACTATGGTGTACTCATGTGCATTTCATGTCTTTATCTTGTATATTGGAATGTCCTGCTTACCTCAAAATGTACCTCCCTAATTGCTTGTTTGTGTGCTAGTGCCAAATGAGTTATTATCGTTTGAAAATTTTAAAGCACAGCTTGTTTACCTGTGTGGGAAACAGTTATAGTATCAAACTGGAGCTTCTTTTTTAATCAGAAGAGTGAGGGAGTGTGGGTACTTGTTTTCAAATTCAAAATAAAAAAGTCTGGATTTTGTGGGAATTGTACCTTTAGGTGGCAGCTCTCAAATCCATTAATACCGATTCCCCTTACGTTACATAGCATGGCCAGCAGGCTTTTGCTTTGATTATTCACTCTCTATTTTTGCGCTGACTGGTTCAGACGTCCTGTGATGTTTGATTAATTCAGTCAAACTTTGCTCAAGGTAGCACAGATAGTTAACGACCTCACAAGTTTCTGAAGTCAAGAGTTCTCACTGATGTCATAAAATGATGATATGACAGGTCGTCAAAGTACTCACTACTGTCTTACCTGTACACTTCCCTTGAACCATGAAACTAAACTTTAGCTTTCTGGAACTCCACCCAGCCTGTAAATGCAGGGGTAAAATTGGGTTGAACAGCGTAGTGACGGCACAGATGTTTGTAATATTCAGTGTCGTTTTACCATTAAGATTTTGTCACAACTTTCTTACAGACCAAAGAGTTGGATGGATGCGTTAGAGCGCCCGCAGTTGGACTACACAGACTTCTTCACCAGCGAGTGTGGGACGGAGCCGGGGCTCATCATCTGGCAAATAGAGAACTTCATCCCGATTCAGGTGGAGGAAGGTCTGTATCACATCTTGATAGCAGAGAAGCAGGACTACTTACATAAAGATGTCACCTAAATAAAGATGTCACCTAATTGCAGATGTCTCTTAAATAAAGATGTCACTTGAATAAAGATGTCACCTAAATAAAGATGTCACTTAGATGAAGATGTCACCTAAATAAAGATGTCACCTTAATAAAGATGTCACCTAAATAAAGATGTCACCTACATATGTAGATAAAGATGTCACTTAAATAAAGATGTCACCTTAATAAAGATGTCACCTAAATAAAGATGTCACCTACATATGTAGATAAAGATGTCACCTAAATAAAGATGTCACCTTAATAAAGATGTCACCTAAATAAAGATGTCACCTACATATGTAGATAAAGATGTCACCTAAATAAAGATGTCACCTTAATAAAGATGTCACCTAAATAAAGATGTCACCTACATATGTAGATAAAGATGTCACCTAAATAAAGATGTCACCTGAATAAAGATGTCACATAAATACAGCTGTAAATATGTCAATTAAAGATCCAGTAGTGTGGGGCTACCATGGAGTGAGAATGCTGGCCTGGCTTTAATGTAGTAGAGAATCCCCATAAGGAATTGTGTACAGCTTTATCTCTGCTCTCTATAAAGTACACACAACAGCTGAAGAATCTCAGCTGGAGTTCACCGTTACTGATGAGTGTAGGATTTGATGCATATATTTGCTGCCAGGAGCTACATGTATTCATGGTTTTTTCAAATGTACCCCAGTGGGCAGGGAATGAAGATCAATTCAAATGGGCCATCCATGCTTCCCTGCACTATTGGGTCTTTCAATACAGGTGTTGCCTTAACCCGTTGAAGATGAGTCCCGAGTATACTCGGGCAGGTGTCTATGGGAAATGCGTGTGGTAGCAATATCAGCCCGTCCTCAATAGTTCAATAAAGATAGTGGAGTGAAACACATTGGCAACATGGTGGCAAATTTTTGCTGAAGGTTTTATGTTTTCTGTGTACATGTTTGTGTGTGTTTTTAAGGGGAAAAAATTTTTGTCTCAGTTCATGTGTTCTTATGAACAGGAACATAAGAATCGTAACTCAATTGAAGTTGATATAGTGCATGTTATATGTATGAGGTAACATATATTTAGATATATGTTTGTTTTGCTGTTTGATCCACATAACCAGAAAATGGAGATGTTTCAGTTATGATTTTTGTGGTCTGATATTTCTCATTTGCCTCACTTTTTGTTCTGTTTGCCAACTCAGCTCTGTATGGCAAGTTCTATGAGGCGGATTGCTACATCATTCTCCAAACGTATCTGGATTCTTCCCAGAACCTTAACTGGCAGATATACTACTGGATAGGGCAGTCGTCTTCGGTGAGTTATGCCACCGTATATTGCAGTGTTGTCATTGTTTTTGTAGTCCTAATCTTACACATTCTCGTAAACTAGGCATCTAACTTTAACTTCAGAACAGACATGAATACTGTGAGCAAAGTAACATCCTTTCGGCAATCATCAATTATTTGTAAGCATAATACATAACAAAACAACTTCTGTACCTTTTTTTTCTGTTCTACTGTATGTCACTTGAAGCATTATTATCACAAGTTTGTTTGAGACATTTTTTTTTTTTTTTGCACTATGGTTTAATGCTGTTTAGGTCATGTTTATAGACATTGAACCAATATTCTCAGAGTCCTTCCTCCTATAGAGCAAATGATGGGTAAATGTCTGTCTAGTTTGTGTCATTGAGGGAATAGTTTGGTCTTTTTTTCATGTCTAAATGAATCGTCCTAAAAAACATTTATGATAAAGAGTGCTAACTGAGTAGTGTGATGCACCACATTTACAGTGTGATATCAGTGATTATTAATTCAAATGAAAAATCATTGCTGGTCACATGGTAAAATCACTGATCACAAACTCCTCAAATTGGCAGCTTGACAAGAAGGCCTGCTCGGCCATGCACGCTGTCAACCTGCGCAACATGCTCGGCGCCAGGACCCGCACGATACGCGAGGAGATGAGCGATGAGAGTGATGAGTTCATGGAACTGTTTGACCATGATGTTGCCTACATTGAAGGTGGCACCGCCAGTGGTTTCTATACGGTGGAGGAGAACCAATATACGGCGCGAATGTACCGGGCGTCGGGCACACAGAACATGCACCTTGAAGCTGTGAGTATCTTGTTCTTATTTTTGCATCTTTCTATTTTTATCTTACTTTGTTGTGAAATTGTCTGTTTTCTCTTCAGTGATAGTCATGATGATGATGATGATGATGATGATGATGATGATGATGATGGTAATTAGGATGATAATGACATGGTGGTGGTGGATGAATTTGCTTTTTTGTTTGTAGTAGTGATAGTAGTTATCAGAAGTATCATTATCATTAGAGTCTCTGTGAAGTTTTCTGACTGAAGCTGGTAAATACAATTTGCTCCAGATTTGGAGACCACCATAATCTCAATTACTTCTCTGCTTATTCCTTATTTGGTATTCTGACCATCGTTATTGTTACCTTCCCCATCCCCTGATCCGTCCCCCTTTCTGATGGCAGGTCACAATGGAGCCACAGTCACTGGATCCAAAGTTCGTCTTCGTGCTGGACCTCGGGATGGAGATCTACGTGTGGTACGGGGCGAGGTCAAATCCCATCACAAGGTCAAAAGCAAGGTCAGTGCAGGTCATGTGACAGATCCCACTGGAACCACTGGGATATCATTGACATCATACACCAGCAGGTCGCCAGGTGCAGTGGATGAGCTATGTACCACCTTCCACATCTATAACACATCCTTATGTGTGACGTGTGATTACTTTGCTTTTATGCATTTCTGTACATATCTCTGATAAGCAAGTGTCCAGTCTATTTCCTATATTTCTTAAAGCGAAAGTTACTTAAACTGAAGGTTTTTGACTAGCTATTATATATATTTCATTCTAAAGGCATATCAACAGGTTGGTATAGTAATGACAACTGATGGTAGTGAGCATTAATTTACATGGCATACATCACTGCCAAAGTCCCTGTGTACTGATGTGGGATATAAAAGTGACAGAATGTGAGTACTTATTACATTTAGGAATCTCAGAGAAAGATACAAGCTCAAATCTCTGACATAATTTATGTAACCAAGTGACTAGAGAACATGAAGTTATATTTGTTAAGAACTTCCTTGAAATACTATGTGTTTGTTTTTTTTCTAAATTCCTTTTTATTCTATGTGGTACATGTTTTGTTGGCTTTGTTTGGACAGACTGATGTGTGAGAAAATCAACAAGATGGAGCGAAAGAACAACGCTAAGATCTTCATGATGCACCAGGGCAGTGAGTTGGAGAAATTCTGGGATCCACTCGGGGGTTACCAAGAGGACTTCACCCCACAGGTAAGAAAGATTCTCCATAAGTAGCATCACCTATACGCACTCATCCTCTTCCCTCTACCTCTTGTTTTTCCTCTTCCCTTTTCTTTCCTTGTCCTATCTTTCCTCCTCCTCCTCCTCTTCTACTTCTTCTTTTTCCTCCCCCTCCTCCTCCTCCTCCTCCTCCTCTTCCTCCTCCTCCTCTTCCTCCGCCTCCTCCTTCTCCTCCTCTTCTTCTTTCTCTTCCTCCTCTTTTCTCTCCTCCTCCTCCTCTTCCTCCTCTTTCTGTGTGTTGTCTCTTTCCCTGTTTCCTCTTCCTTTTTTTCTGCCTCTGCCTCTTGTTCCCCATTGTCCTCTTTTTCCTTCTTTTCCTTTTCTTCCCTTCTCACTCCTTTCCTACATCCTCTGACTTTCTCATCATTATTCTCCCATACGCTTTCTCCTCCTCCCCTTTTATTTTCACTTTCCTTCCATTCTTCCTCCTCAGAATGTTCTATTCTTTGTCTCTTTCTCTTCGTTCTCTTTACTTCTGTTTGCCTCCTCTCCCTACCCCTCTTTCTTTTCATCTTTCTTCTCTTCCTTCCTTGTCATTATGTCATTATTTTCCATGACATGTCCCTATTTTACCTCCTTCAAAATACCCTTATCTTATCTTTGCGGTAATTACCATTGTACTGACTTGTTTACATCACTCAATGCACCACTGTAGCATAGTTTACTGTAAAGCAAGATATTTTCGCGGCATGAAATTTTTATGAATTGGAGCCTATGACCTTTCTCACAGCATGAAATGTTCATGAATTGCCACTGGCATTCAATGCATGTACATGTAGTATACTAGTAGACAAGAACTTTTGCGTGCATTTTAATTTTGTGAATCTTGGCTCTCGCGAAATTTGCACAATTAAACATTTCTGGTTTTACAGTACTTCATGTCTGTAAATAGACAAATGGGTAGATATATAGTTATGAGAGAAAATGAAAGAGATAGAGAAAGATAGAGAAAGACTGGTGTGTAGAGAGAGTGGAGCAGAATGTTAAACAAAAATGAAATGTTTGCATGTTACTTTCCATCTTTTCTGATTTGCTAGGATTGGCTGACTTCCTTTGTGCCTGATAAGCCAAGGCTATACAGAGTCGGTCTGGGCACGGGATATCTGGAACTCCCACAAGGTGAGATCACCATACAGAAATTAGTTCTATTCATAGTACAATGCTATTTGCTTACTTGGAAGGGGTTGGATGGCAAATTTTTGTTTGCTGATTTCTTTTCTATTATGAGTACTTTGTTAAACCTTTTATTCTGAAAGTCTTTTTGCTTGCAGTCATACCAAGAGCTGCTTTTTTTTCTTTTACTTTTCCATTGGCAGAACAGTTTGAATCTTTTGCAACCTTTTTAATTCAAAGATATTTTTGATCTGTTCATCTTTCAACAAGAATGAAAAATGATTTAAGAATGTGATCAGTGATCAGAAGATAGGAGACTCTGTATATGGGAGGGTTCTCAGTTCGTAGAGCCTCCTCCAAAAGTTCAAAAACTTTTTATTTCTTACCAATTTCCTTGAAAATCTGACCATGGGTTTTCAAGGAGAAGATGAGTACATACAGAAAGCTTGCAGAAGAGGAATGAAAGAAGATAAGCAAATAATCTGCCTCCCCCCCCCCCCCCCAAAAAAAAAAAAAAGAAGAAGAAGAAAATATCAAGAATTTGAAGAGTTTCAAAGGCTTAATTAATGTAAGTAATTACAACAAAGCTTCAGAAAGACTATAATTACAAAAAGGCACTGCCAAATGGAATGGTAAAAAAAAACAGGGGCTCTGAAAAAAATGGGAGGAAGATGAATTTTGTCAAAAGGAAAGCTTATTCATTTTTATTTTTTTGCTATCAAGGCTGAATCTCTGAATGTGTGCTTTTGTAATAAAATAGCTCACTGTATTTGATGTATGCATTTTCTATCCATTTAGTTGAACTCCCCAAGGGCAAGCTGACTCAGACGCTCCTTGAGACAAAGAATGTCTACATCCTGGACTGCAATGCAGACGTCTTTATATGGTAAGGGGACAAGACCAAGTTTGGGTGATTGCATGATCGCTGTGTGGACTCTACGGAGAAGAAATCCTTGTGAAATAATAAATAACTGACATTCAATAATGTCTCATCAGGATGTAAGAAGAAAATACTGTTTAAGATCTGTGCTTGATACACTGCCGTGGTCATTATTGTTTTTTGTCAAGCATGGTTGTCACACAAAATAAAATTGTGACTGTATTGTGTGATCACAGTGAACGAAATGTCACCAATAGGTGTATGTGTGTGCTACAGTGGACTCCCGTTATAACGAAGTTCTCGGGACCAGCAGTATTCTTTTGTTATATCGAAATTTTGTTGTATGCGAAAAAATAGATAATAAAAAACATCTATCCGATAATATTGTAACCTGCATTTTTATTTTGTTGTAACTGGAGTTTGTTATAACCGTGTTTGTTATAACAGGAGTGCACTGTATTAGTTTTGTCCCCAGAGAAGGTTAAGTCATTGCTGATATTTCAGGTGCAAGGACACTTCATGCGCAAATTGATGAAATGAAGTGAAATAAAGCAGAATTGTCATATTTCCATCCCATACAGGTGTTTCTTCCACACCATCTGGGTAGAAAATGGAAGAAAAAAGAAATAAATTGAACCCCCAAATTTGTGTTTCATAAAAAAAGGACTGTGAAAAAAAGAAACAACACCTGGTGATTTTAACATTCAAATACTGATCGGGGTAGGCTTACTCTTTAAAAAAGATATTGAAACTTGGAAGCAGCACATGTTGATTAAAATGCAGCTTTTTAGATCTTCTGGAAGATACAAGCTCCATGATATTCAATTGGTTTCGTAAACCATTGTCATAGTTATACTTTTAAAGGTGTTCAGTCTCCTCTAACTTGCACACATTGCTTCTTGTCCACAGGATCGGGCGCAAGTCGAGTCGCTTGTGGCGAGCAGCTGCGCTGAAGTTGTCCCAAGAGCTATGCTCCATGCTGATGAGACCGGATAATGCTACCGTCATACGGGTGCTAGAAGGGTAGGTCTTTCCTCTTGGTGCAATTTTACATCAGAACAGGGTGCATTATTTGGTATTGCTAGCTTGTCTTCCTCAACATTGAGAAAGAAGATGATTGATACTTTGTTGGCTATGATATCCACGGATCCACTTTCATTTTTTCCCCTCAAACATTCTCTGTGTTTCATTTTGTTTTGTTGTTTTTTTTCTCCACAGTGTTTACACCAAGGAGTGGTTAATTAACATGCTTTCTATGCATACTAATGATGTTAGTACACTGCACACTTGTCTGTCCGCCTTTGTTGCTATTTATTTACATATATTTAGGTGAGGAGCTGAATCAGTGTTTCATTGAATATGTTGTTCAATGTCTTGCATTCCCTGAAGTGCTTACAGTGTACCACAGCCATCCCTGGAAACTGGATTGATCCTGGAAGATCTTGTTTTGTGTGCTCACATGATAGATGTTCCACTACATCACTTTTGGCTCATGTGTTGCAGTAGCCAACATAGTAAAAAAAAAAAATATATATATATATATATCATGCTCATTCACTTCAGTTTTCTCATTCCTTTGCTATTTAGTGTGCTACCTCTGCTATCATTTATTTTGATCACATCTTTCCCTCTTCTTGACTTTTCCTGAATCACCTTTTCATTTGTCAATCCTCCTCTTCCCCTTGTTCATTTTGTATATCCATCTGTCTGTCATTTGTCTTTCTGTCTGTCTGTCTGTCTGTCTGTCTGTCTGGCTCAATTTCTTTCCCTCACTATCTTTCTCTTACCTCAAACACTTTCTTATGTGTGTGCGATCTCATTTTGATATGTTTGCTCTGTTTCTGAAAGGACTATTAAATATTTCTAGCGTGCAGAAAAACAGGATTATGAATAAGATGGGCTCTATTAATTGCCACTTAAATTGGTTGCCAACACTATATTCATTCAGTGTACTAGTATGTATTATCCTGTTTTTTTATTGTTTTTTTTTAATAGTTCTGTGGTTAATTCATTACTTTTCGTGGTTGCTTTTTATTTTGTTATGCGATGCAGATATCAGTAGGTACTGCATGAATGTTTGAAAAACATATAAAGTACTTAACCCTAATCCCACCGGGTTTTTTTGAGGGACTTGAAACCACGGGGGGGCCTTCAGATCTCGGTCTTGGATCGCACGATCTTCACGAAATTTTGCACTAAGGTAGAGGCCAATGTAATCTACTAGAGTGTATAGTTAGATTTTTCAAATTTTATTTAATGTATTTTATATCAATTAATTTATGCTAATTTATGCAAAAATAATTTTTTGCCTATAAATAAAAAGATAAAGCTCCAAGACTTCTAATTTTTGGTGAACATATTCTTTTCAATATCCTCAGCAATAATATTGAAGCAAAAATTTGGCTTCATAACTATTTCTTATGTATTTCATTGTTTATTGAATTTCTTATGTATTTCCTTGTTTTTTACTTTTTGTTTTTGTTGTTTTTTTCGTCAAAATTTTTCACAGAAACTTTTTAAAGCATAATCCGGCTAAAATAAATCATTTTCAGCCGTTGAAAGTATAAATATTTATTTTTATATGAATTAATTGCAAAAACACAATTTACATTGGATTTTTACACAAAATCATGTTTTTGAGCAATTTTTGGGTCAACAAATTTTTTTCAAAGGGGCGTGGCTTCAAAACGGTATGCCCGAGACCGACAAATTTGGTCTCAAAAGTTGCACGTTACTTGAAAGAAAAAAGTCACAAAATGTTGCGGCGAGAGCATCACGCGTTGCGGAATAATCATATGAAACGTCGAGAGGGAGGGGCCAAAATGGCCCCCCCCCCGCCCCGGTGGGAATAGGCTTAACTACCCTATGTCCTGATATTTCAAATTTTAGGACTTATGAAACAGCTCATGAGTGGTCAAATTTATGGGAATGAGAAGTACTATCTCTCTCCATGAAACAAAGTTACTTATGACCATTTACAACTGTGGAATCGATATGTGTAGAATTTCTGTCACGGGAGACAATTTTGTTGGTTTTGTAAATTTCATGGAAATCAGTCAACTCGTGATACATGTATCATCACAAATAAAAGTTATTGTTAAATATTACAGTATCATGCTCAAAATGATTGTGAGTTGGAGATTTTGTGACAGGTATTTCAAGCTGAGAGTGATGTCGAATGATCAGAAAAAAAGTGGTATAGGATCATACCATAAATCAAGTAGATTGTTTGTAATAATGACTCTTGGTCAAAAGGGAGAGTTATTAAAATTAACTTTTGCACTGGGAGCTTCAGAATCATAAAGGCATTAAATAACAAATTAAATGTAGAAATTTTAAGCAAACTATGCATTAATGTATAGTTTGTTATATTTAATTTGTTAACACCTTTAATTTTGCTAGATTTCTCTCAGACACTATTTGCAAGGTGTTTTGCACATTTCACTTTCTGTGCTGAAGACTTGGAACGAAATGAGTGTCGTGCTGTGAAGCTTAAACTCCTGTTTTAAATCAAATGGCCTGCCTTTGTTTTGATATCAGCTTGTCTGAATAATAAGTCTTGAATATAATCTGATTTACAATGTCTTGCACTTTCTCTTCAAGTATGCTGTATTTCACAAGTTGAAGTTCACCAAATACACATTGATGACCGAGTGTCGTTGTATTTGTGTCACACTGCTTTGCTATAAGATTTAGAAGAGAACATCTATGAAAGAAAATTGCAAATTACTTTGTTTGATTAGGCCAATACTTTTTGTATGTCACCATGTGTCTCCTTGATATTGTATGTGAAGAGATGCAGTGTTTGATTAAGAAGGGTGACACAATATTCATTGTTCTAGGTATCAGTTTATGAGGGCTTTTCTGAGGGGAAGGAAAGTGTTAAGAGATTTATAACAAGTTCTATAGTGATTGACGCTTACACTTTATTTTTCTTTCTCTTTGCAAGAAAACCCTTTTTTTTCATTACAGTCTCATTTCCTCATGAAACCTGTATTTTTCCCTAACGAATGTCGTCTCACTGACAAATAACCATAACTAGTTACGAGCCCCAGATGTTCAAGCAGCATTTTGAGTCGTGGGACGAGATTCTCGCCGTGGACTACACGCGGACAGCTGAAGTGGTCATCAGCCGTATGATCAAGCAGTACGGTCAGCAGGGTCCGGGATCACGCCACGGGTCTCGACAGGGCTCGCCCTGCAGGGCGGGTGGTGCGGGGTAAGGCGGGGCCACGGACAGTCACAAGATTATAAGGGTTTGGGGTTGGGAAGTGGAGGGGTGAAGGGTGCCTGAGCCCTTCCCAGAGATGCATCCATTGTGTGACAGGTTGCCTTGGAGATGCGTCTGCTGCCCCCCTGGTCAGTGCCTGAAATCATCTGCCTGAGCTTCTCGCATGTGTCAAAGTTTATCTCTGACTACTTCTGCATCTTTCTCTTGTCAGAGGTCGTCATCTTGTCTTTGTGTGTTTATGTGGTCTTTTGAAGTAAAAAAAAAGGAAAGAGGATATGTTGTAAAGCTGATTATTTTCACAGATCTCAGGCTTCAAATTCTCTTGCTATTTTTGGGTATGCTTTTATACTAGTTGCAGAATTCCAATATCCTTAACTTGTATTTTCGTTTTCGATAGATGCTTATAGACTTTGGATCCATTAAAATCAAACAAGTATGTTGGCAGTGGTTCCGTGTATTCAAATTTATGGTGGATGTTGTTAAATCAAACTGAGTGACTTAATACTTCACAAAGGTGAAATTTTGTACGTGTCATAGAAATTGAGATAATGAAAGTCTCCATTTTGACATGCTTGCCAATCAGCAAACTGCTCTCCCCTTTGTGGCTGTAATGTTTACTGGCCAGTTTACTGTCCATTCTAGTTTATTGTCCTGTACAGCATATCGTTTGTCCTGGTTTGTTTGTCCGTTTTGGTATTGTGATATAAGTATTTCATATTCTCTTCATCTCTCTTTTAGTGTTTATCTGTCTATCTTCAATGAATCTTACATAACACACATACGATGTGTATTATATTTATAGGTCTTTGCACCTTCCTCCCTTTGTGTCTACCTGTGTTCATATGTTTTTTCTGTCAATAACCCTATCTCCCCCTTTCTACTTCCTTCTACTTCCTGTTCATTTGATGTGTCTCTTTTTTTAATCCATCTCTCTCTGTCTGTCATTTTGTTCATCTGTCTTCCCCCGGCTCATTTTGTCAATGTTAATCCTCTAATTGTATGGCATCTGTCAAAGGAATTGTGATTAAATCTATTCATCTTGTAGATATTGGGTAATAAACAAATTGAGGAATCATATATTATCACTCCATCATTCCTTTCATAGTTAATTATGAATAGTTGTTCTTCTATTCCCATGGCTGTGGTATCTTAAAATCACATCAAACCAAGCTCAACTGTTTCCTTTGCATTCTCTATTCTACTGTTCAAATTTCTGTGTGAGACACTTAGTATTAAAAGAATAACAACTTAAGATGAATAAATTGCTGTCATGTTGGTAAACAAATGACTGGCAATATACACTGTATCTATCTACAATGTATCTATCTGTCTGTCTATCTATCTATCTATCTATCTATCTTATCTATTTGTCTGTTTATCTGTGTATATACATTTATGTATCTATTCATTCATTTATTTATCCTTTTCTCTCTCACGATATGTATCTTAATGTTAGTTCTTATATCACAATATCCTCAGATATATGAGACTTTTCGTTGTAAATCTTAGAGAAAAAAAATGGCGTTCTAACTAACCTGAATCATATCTGCTTATAGAATATAGCAGTGTGATATAGTGTATTGAAACAGGAAAAGAGAATATCATTTCATCATTCATGTATGTATCATGCATTATCTAATGGTCAGTGTTGTGTTGTGATTCATCTAACCCAGTAACTGGAGTGTGCATACATTATTGTCGAAAGTCATTTGCAAGAATTCTTGGTGATGCGAACATTGTCAAACAACTGTAAAAGAGCACACATTTGAGAAGTGTTGTAAATCTGTAAGTCGAAACTTGATTCTATCAGGGACTTTACTTCACTGTCACAAAGCACGTCAGAGATGTGTTCATGTTTACCTGGTGATCCATTTTTTGTCAGAGAATGAGATTATATAGCAATGAAAATGTAGTGTAACTGTAAAAGTGGATATTTTTGGGCTCAGCCGGGTTAGAAGAGTTTTGCATGTTTTTAAATCCACAGAATCAAGACATCAAATACTGGAATTTATGGCAAGCAAAAATATTTGTGTGCTTTTGTTTTCGCGTAGTTTGTGATCGCGAAAATTTCAACACCGTGAAAATTTCCACTTTTACAGTATTCCAATAGATTGATCTCAGCCAGTAGATCTCTCGCTCTGGCCACCAATCATGTTTTTGCAGCTTTTACAGTTGGTTGCTTCTCATTTGATCTTGTAAACATTGAATGTATTGCTGTGGTTTTTGTCCCATTCTTTGCCTCCAGTGCGCTGACCACCAAACCTTTAGATGGATCTTAACATGATTGGAAATATCTATGAATGTACTCATGATCAAATGTATAACAACTGTGTGCGTGTGTGTGTGTGTGTATGCTGTAACTAACATTGAATGCATTTGTTTCTGTTGTGCCATAGGTGATTTGGTCTCCATTGCATCAGACGTGTGTTCACACTAGCATTCACATGTCACCTGATCACCTGTAGAATTATTCTCCTGCCAGTGCAGTGCAAAATGTCAATAGAAATGTGCTCATCAGTGTTGGAATTTCAAATGGATTGATAACTTGCCATGCAGGCTTCCAGATGTATATACATTTATGTATTTTTTTTTCTTTCTTTTTTCCAATTTGAATTATGTAAATTGGCTTGTTTTATTCTGGGCAGATTCAGTTCTTACTCCTCCCAGCAGAAAGTATGAATGTCTGTAAGAGTGGTTACAGCCACAATTGGCATTACTGTTCTAAGTTTATATGCCATCTACAGATTATTATGTAATGGATATTGGGAAACCCGTATAGAAGTGAAAAACATGGATAGGTTTAGTTAATTATGTAACATATGGTGTGATTCAACTCATTTAATCTTCTGTAAATATTGTTGCAGCTGTTTAATAATTACCTGTTATTTGTTACACCCATTCACTGGTCAGGCTAGAATGTGATGAATGATAGTGAGCTGAAATTTTGCTCAGAGTGTGTGTACATAGAAAAATTCAAAGTAAAGTCAAAAGGACTACCATATCCATCATGGTTACACAGAAGAACTAAACCAAACTATAGGAGATGCAAAGGATTCCTCCCATCATCGTGTAAGGGTTATAAATTTTCACTGAAATCAATGTTACACATGTTTTTTCAGACAAAATTCAGTCATTTTTACCCTTAACTCTTTGCATGTTCCTTAATTCTCTATTGTCTTCAGGAATGAGAGCCAAGTATTCAAGTCCAAATTCCCCGGCTGGGATGACGTACTGGCGGTGGACTACACCCGCAGTGCGGATCAAGTTCTAAGGAAGCCTGTAGTGCAAAAGGTAGGATGTTGTTACTACTGTAGTTGTGACCATAAAATGTACTGCTGTTTGTGTGTAATTCACCTGACTCTATTGAGAACTTGGAGAACTGAATATTATCTTTCTTTTTTTTTTCTCTGTGAAAGAAAACATGATATAAAACATTGCATAGATCTTTGTTGCTTACATATTGACATTAATCAAGAAATAGTGTATAATATTAATGTAGGATATTGGTGAGAAAAGAAAAGCACAATTGTGCTGCATAAGTAAAGACAGAAATCTTATGCAAGTCCCATGTGCACATATCTGTGATTGAATATGTTACTTCACGTAGAGTATACACAATCTGCATGTTGTTGTAAGTTTGGTACAAAGTCGCTCATGAATTACATGTAACTCCATCACAAAATGTGCATAATGGCATATAATACTGGACAAACTATAGCCTGGCTCTCTTGGAAAAAAAGCTTTTGGGTTTTTTTCCCCCCTATTTGTAGACAGAGCATTACTATGACCTTACCCTGCCAGTATGATTTAGTTATCAGTCTGGTTTTATCATTGCTGTATATTTGTGTCCGATGCCAAATTTATTCACTTAACTCCATTATTGCTTTTCATAGTGCAAAATATTGGATTTTGTTTTTTTCATCCTTTCTGGTTCATTAGGAACATGCAAATTGACTTATGATATAATGTGTACTAGGAACTGATTATCATTATTATTGAAACATTTGAAAATAATCATCACATGTAGACATGTCTAATCTAAGCTCTAGGGTGTGTGTTTCATCTTGTGTGTAATCACACACTGGTACTACACTTCGTCGCTGAAAATGTTGTTCCATTTGCTCTTCATTGCAGGACGCTCAAGAAAAAGATGAGTTGAAGACTGATCTCTCAGCTCTCTTCATGCCACGCCAGCCTGCCATGTCACTGAATGAAGCTGTAAGTACACCTTCTGGATTCTGTTTTTTTTTTTCCCTTTTTAAATGAGATCTCATTAGCTGCCAAGTCAATGTGGAAGAGAAATGAACTGCCGAGTGTGTGCAAACCAAAGAGGTTACAAGCTAGTTAGTACTAGAGTGCTGACTTGCAACACACCTTGTACAATTGATCTGTGAGTGAGGGGAGCAAGGTCTGCCATTACTATAGAGGGCACAGTCCCAGAAAATTTAGTACATATTATTTGCTAGAGGGTGGAGTATTTTCACTGCAGTATTCAGTATTCTCTGCTTATACAGCTGGCAATCTCTAGTACGTGAAGGAGGTTATGGGTACTTTGCGTCACATCAATCTTGCCCAATTATCATGCCTCTTCTGGTAATGGTGGACAGCGCTTACTCCTTGTGATCACAGAAGTTTCATTTTCCCTTTATGCATGACAGCAATATACGGTTTAAACGAAACGTAATTCAATTGTATTAAGAAAGTTGTGTGTTTCAAAGATACTACGATGTACAAAGATATTACAGCTCATTCAAGAGAGCTGTTTGCATTAACTCTTTAATCGCCACAGTGTAAGGGCCCTGAGTGCCACATTATTCTGAGACAGCAAAGTACACCGTGTAGGCATGCTTACGGGCAAAAAAACATTTTTTTCAAATCTATGTAACTTTTATAGATTTTTGTAACCCTGGACATGTAATAAGCAATAATACAGAGAAAATGAACTGAAATGATGTGTTTCACACAATACTGAACGATCCTGACCCCAAGAAGTTTGGAACTGGACACTTGTAATACTAGTGGCAGTGAGCAAACATGATCAGCCAGAAATCTATGTACCATGCCAGAAAAAGAAAAAGCCTATAAGTTATGTAGATGTATGTACTGTCGATATCTTTACAATCAACTTCTGTAGACACTGAGATTTTTGTTGTGCTTTTATTTAGCTAATTTCATGAATAGGCTGTGTATTTAAAAAATAACAGTGTGGCACCATATATGGATAAAAATTGAAACAAAAATTTGCGTGCACACACTGTCCAAGGCCGGCACATTAGCATTGCAACATCGAGTGCCCAGAGACTCCAACCCAAAGCACCTTCTGATCTGGAGATTCTCCCGCCTGAAACCCCTAGCAAACGGGAGACTCCAAGTTGATGTGTGCGAGGCACAAAGTTCCTAGGGTTCTAGATGCTTTCTGGTGCTATCTAAGGCTTTTTTTTTCCCAACATACAATAGCAATAAGTAAGAAATCTTTTCCAACAGGAGACACAGCGCCAGGGCGGGAGAAATTAAATCTCAAGCGGGAGAACGGGAGATTTTGCGAAAGTTGGTTTTCAGCGGGAGATCTCCTGGCGAAAACGTGAGATCTCCCGAGTCTCTGAGTGCCTACTATTACCATTACATTTTCTGAGAGATGTGGTCTCATTTCAAGCAATGTTTTCACAGAACATTTCTTTTTCTTTTTAATGAATGCTTGTCTTATTTTTTTTCAGTTATGATAATGAGGAAACTGCAAAGCTTGGAACCAATAACTTACAAAAATATTTGATCAACTACCATATGCTTAAATATCAATACTCTAAAATATCAGTGTTTACAATCTGAATATGTTACCCAGTCACGTCATTAGTTTATGCAAGATATTGTAGGGGATGGTTCCATGACATTTGCTCCTGCGACAATTGATTACATGAAATATCTGTATGTTAAGCCAAACATAAATTCTACCCCCAAGCATAACCATAATCCTAGCCCTAATCCTCACATCAAACTAAACCTAAAACCCTATCACAACCCCAACCCTTCGACCTTAGAGAAAAATATGACCGGAGCAATTGTCACAGGAGCAAATGTCATGTTACCTTGGAGAATATTATAAGTCATCCTTGCATTTGTTTGTCTTCTCAGGACCAACTGATGGAGGAGTGGAATGAGGATCTGGATGGGATGGAGGCGTTTGTCTTGGAGGGGCGGAAGTTTGCCCGTCTGCCTGATTCGGAGACCGGTAGGCTGAAAATACATAGATACATAGATAAATCACGCTTTGTGCAAGCACCTCTTTAACAATCTCCCAACCCTCTTCCTCTCTCTGTGAATGAGGTTTTTTGTAAGATTTCTTTTTTTTTAATGTCTTTTTTTGGGGATGGTGTCTCAAGCTTTTACGAACCAGTGGGAGAAGTATATGCATGGTAGATTTCACTTGCCCTTTGAAGGTGACTCCTGTTCACACAATTGGTGTTGCACTGCTTTTTTGAATGTCTCTCGTATGATTGCCACGAACATGTGAAACTATGTGTAGCTGCACTGCTCATATCCTGTCTGTATGTAGGTTGGGAAAAGATAAAGAAGGGTAAGGAATTTGGTACCGTATTCATTATTAGTGACCGACTTGCAGGCTTTTTTCTTGAAAACTGATATATCTCCTGTCTCAAGACAATACAAATTCATCCCTGATATTGGAAATATACAGCATACTGGTATGCATGTATCTCACACAAGTTTATGTCAGACTGCTTTCTTGAACGTTCCTGATTTTGACTTTGAATGCTGCCAGCCCTGAGTGTTTTTGAGAACTGCTACTGTGATATAGTGCAAACAAACATTGGGAGTTAACCTTGATCAAGAATACCGTAAAAGCAGGTGTTTTGCCTTCGAGCAATTTTTCGTGCTTGGCAGGGTAAGATGAATTTCTCATGTTTGGATTTGGCGAATAGTCAGAGCACTTCAGACAGCTCACTACTGCAGCAGCAGTTCAGGGCTTTGGCAGCACAATCCATACTACTGTAGAAGCTTTTATTTTCGGGTAAAGATATTTTCACGAATGAGGTCACAGACATTTTTGCGAGATGTTGATTTCGCAAATTTGACACAGACGCTATCATACGTGTACTAATGCCTGTCAGTTCGAGATATATTCATGTGTTGTTAACTTCGTGGTCCAACGGTGATTTGCAAAATTTGCAAATATAATAGCTTATACAGTATTGTATAGGGTATGTGGTCAGTATAGCAACAGAACATTCACTCATGCTACAGGATATTCCGTTAGACAAGCAAAAATTCAGTGCACTTTTATTTTTGTGCAAGTTTCATGTTCCACAAAATATTTCCACTTTTACTATAGACAGCATGAAAATGTTAATCCATGCTCTTTATCCTTCTTTGCCCGCACCCTGCCCCAGGTCACTTCTACAGTGGGGACTGCTACGTCTTCCTCTGCCGCTACTGGGTGCCCCGGGATCTCCCGGAGGACGGGGATGGGGAGGAGAACGGGAAGGAGGGAGCGGAGGAGGAGAAGGATGATGAGGATGAGGACGACGAGGTGGCGGCCGAGGAGGACTTCCAGTGCACCGTCTACTTCTGGCAGGGCCGCGAGGCCAGCAACATGGGATGGCTCACCTTCACCTTCAGCCTGCAGAAGAAGTTTGAGTCGCTCTTCGGCGACAAGTTGGAGGTCGTCCGACTCTGCCAGGTACGTGTGTGTAGCAGGAAAAGAAATCACTCCAATTCATGATTTTACTATAGACCAAGGCACATATGTAACTATGTGTGCAGCTTCAGCAGGGATAGAAATTAGTACAATTCATTTCACTGTAGTCCTAAGGACACAAATGTATACATGTGTGCAGTCTTGAGCAAAGATGGCAATTTATGATTTTGCTATAGACCCCTACTCGACCCCATTTTCAAAACATGCCAGCAAGATGAGGGGGTCTCAACAAACAAACAAAAAGTAGCATGATATGAAAGGATGTATTTTTAAAAATGTTACATCATGAGATATTTCAGTAATCATGGTTATTGGTTCTTCTTATCAATTCAGCAAGATTATAGACAAGCAGTGATGTTGATGTTGATAATGTCAGGACAAAAATTTTTGTAACAGATACTGGTATATGTTGTCATTTGTAAAAAAAAAAATAGATGACACTGTTAGCATTTGTCAGAAGTGTTGATAATATGTAGAAAAAAGGGAATGCTGAAAATCTATTAGAGAACTACAACGCTATATGACAAATATGACAGATATGTAGCAGAAAAATTTGATATAAAACTTTGTACAGCATGAAACATAGCATAAACCATCACAAACACATTCAATTGTGTTTTTTTTTTCTCTCTCCTTCCCTACAGCAACAAGAGAACCTCAAGTTCCTCTCACACTTCAAGAAGAAGTTTGTCATCCATCGCGGCAGACGCCCGCTCCCCAACGCTCAGTCAGAGGACACGCCCAAGGACCTTAACCCCAAGCTGTACCACATCAGGGCCAACGGAGGACCCCTGTGCACCCGCTGCATCCAAGTCCACCCCACGGCCCAGTGGCTCAACCCTGAGTTCTGGTGAGGAGATGGTGTCATTACAGAGTTCTGCTCTTGAAGTTTGCGTCAAATGTCCAACCCAGATTTATGACATAATCTTTTTTATAATGAATCGTCACATAATTTGTGTATGAATTATAGTATCACTTTACTTTGTCAGAGTAAAAGTATCCAATCATGAAATGAAATTCAGTACTACCTGTGACAATATCACTCTATGCTCTAAACAAGGATTCATCTTTTTTGACAAGATGATTGCTGACTATAGCTCTAGACATAGAGATAACATAACATAACTATGTTATGTTATAACATAATATAACATAACATAGAGATAACATAACATAACTATAGCTCTAGACATAGACATAACTATTGTTAGACATACTAGAGCCCCCAGTTATGGCTGAAATGGACATCAATATAAAACAAAAGCACCCAAACTGAACAGGTCTATATTGCAAGCCTGTGGTGCAGAAAGAAGAATTCTCAATGATATATCATGCAGCATTGCTTGAAGGCATGTATATCTCTGCATGCTAGAGTATCTCTTCAACGCAGTGTAGTTTGGTATGATATGCTCTTACATGAAATCACTCGACTTCATATGAGATTGATGTGGCAACTGTGCATGGCCTCATTTTAAAAAAAAAAGTCATTTCATTGTTACTCATTTACAATTTGTGTTTCCTTTTCAGCTACATCCTCGAAGTTCCATTTGACAGTCAAGACAGTAAAGGAATTGTCTACACATGGATTGGATCCAAGGCTAATCAAGACATGTCACGGATAGCAGAAGAGATGGCATACGAGATGTTTGATGTAAGTCTTCGGCTCAGACACCCCGCAGTTATAGTGCTTCTGTTGTGTCTAGACATGATAGTGCATTCACTGTTATGTAACCTCATACCACATGCCTGTTGATGTAGATACCATGCACTAGTTCATTGTCGTGAGGCATATGCTTTCAAGAATTTGTACAGAACAGGTTGGGAAAATTCTGCAATGCGATTTGTCGAGAGCTGTGCATTGATTTTACTGGCCTTGTGTTCGATATCAAATGATAATTACAATCTCTGACTTCATTACTATCACTCTGTCTACCTATCTTTCTGTCTATCTATCTATCTATCTATCAATCAGTCTATCCATCCATATATCTATTTATATATCTATCTATCCATCTTTCAACTTAGCATCTGAGTATAACTGTCAAATATCAAATAATTGCGATCATTCCCTTCATAAATCATCTGTCTACTTATCTTTTTGTCTATTTATCTATCTATGTACCTATCTTTCTATCTGTCTGTCTATCTATCTATGTATATTTCTATCTTTCAACTTAGCATCTGAGTATAACTGTCAAATATCAATTGATAATTACGATCATTGACTTCACAAACTATCAATATGCCTATTATCTATGTGTTGTATCTACCTATCGATCTATCTATCTATCTATCTATCTATCTATCTGTCTATCTGTCCTTCTGTCCGTCCGTCCATCCATTCCATTTATCCATACATACGCCTATCTATGTATCTATCAACGTTAATAGCATTTGAGTATAACTGTCAAGTAATGTTGCCTGTTTCCAGGACATGTACAGCCACCAGCTCCTGGCTGAAGGAGAGGAGCCGGAGAACTTCTGGTGGGTCGCCCTCGGCAGCAGGCGAAACTATGACAAGGATGCCGAGTACATGAGGAAATCACGCCTCTTCCGCTGCTCCAACGAGAAGGGCTTCTTCACCGTGTCTGAGAAGTGCTCCGATTTCTGTCAGGTATAGCAGAGTGTGACATTTCTGTTGTATTGGATGGCTATGAATGGGATACCAGGGACTATTGGCCCTAACGAGTGCAATATTCCTTGATATTCCATGAATTAAAGCCATCCAATATAATTATCATCATCTGTAATCATTATGTAGAGAAGGCATAAACTGTACTGTACTGTACTTCTACTCGTCTTTTAAGTTAACTCGGCAGTGAAAGAGGAGTAGGCCTATGAAGCAACTAGAAAGATGTTTATGCGCTTGTAAATTGTATCAAGAGTTCACGCACTAGTAGCAAGCGTTCACGCAGTCAGCAAGCACTCGCGCATCAGACGAGACAAAATATGGTGTATTATTGCACTGCCACTAACAATGTTAGCCTATGGGGGGATTAATACATTGGCCTATGTGTTTCGTTCAATACGCTCTCTTATTGCACAATGAAAATCGAATGGTTGAGAATACGCATTTACAATGAGCCGCTAAAACATCCTGTATAGATGATGATGACCTGCATTGTTTACTAATACAGAAAAATACTATTAGTGCTATAACAAGGTCGCTGGGACTACCAGTTTTACCTTGTTATGACCAATACTGTAAAAGTTTAATATCTTTGCCTGAGTAATTTTTTTCACACTCAGGTAAAATTAATTTCATGTTTGTACTTTCATGGAATCAAAGAGATAATATATCTTACTATTACAAGCAGGAGCAGTCGCTTTCTCTTATTTTTGACCCTGTTTCATATTGCACAAAATGTGTCAAAATTTCCACACTGCAAAAGTTTCCACTTTCATTATTTTATTATTTCATTAAATTATTGTTGATAATCTTTTTATACTGCATTGTTCGTCCATTATGAAATTATGATATAACGAAAGAGAACTGCTAGTCTTTAGATTTTTGTTATAATGGGAGCTAACTGCATTGTTAACTATTCCCCCCCCCCCCCCCCCCCCCACCCACCCCAGGATGACCTGGCTGATGATGATGTAATGATTCTGGACACGGGTAATGAGGTCTACCTGTGGCTGGGACCGGACAGCAGCGATGTGGAGAAGAAGCTGGCCTACAAGAGTTCTCAGGTCAGTTGGAGGTTTTACTTCCTGTAGAATCTCATTCTCCTGGTATCACCTGATGCATCTAAGTCTCATAGTACTGCTGAGTCATTTTAATTTGCCACTTAAAGACATGAAGAACAGTATCGTGATGATGTCATATAAATCTATGTTGTTGTTTTTTCAAGTTTCAAGTTTTCAAGTTTCAAGTTTATTTCATATTTCCACTTTCTCAGTGATGGGATTACTAAATGATTGACAATAAAACAAAAGTACAAAATATATACAACCATATCTCATGTTTGAAAAAAAAAAGACAAACCAACATTAAACACAAATATAAATGGTCATTATCATCTGAGGATATCACAAATCAATGTCAGAAATATGATGGGGCCTACATAAAAGTAATGATGCTTGTAGAAACTGTAGGTTCCCGAATTTGTAGGCGTGAAATTATACAGAGAACGGACATGAGACAGGCAATAATTTGAACTGAAACAAGGTGTAAAGTATGAGACCTGATAAAATAACTGCATTCAAATAAAGTAAGGTTTGTGTATGTTGTTAAGAATCAAAGAAAATAATTGTTTTTTTTTTTAAGTCAGCATGATAATGTCACTTGGGTATTTCATTTGGAATGCTTAAAGCAATGCAACCAATTAGAAATATTGTGCTGTAGGGAAGAACTTTATTTCATGGAATAAAAAAAAAGGCGACTGTCTCTTCCTAGAGAAGGAAGAGCAAAATGGAGGAAAGTGACGCAGACAGTAACTTCTGTCATTACTGTTTCTCTGACCATCTGACCACAGGTCTACGTGCAACACATGAAGAACAAGGAGCCGGACAACCCGAGGAAGTTTGCCGTGGTTAAAAAGGGCAAGGAGACGTGGAAGTTCATCCGCTGCTTCCACGGCTGGGGGCTCTTCAAGTCAGCACCCAAGTAGACTAGATGGAGTCAAAGGGTTAAGGTCTATTTTTCAGACCATGCAAAAATAGTGTAAAGGAGACAGTGGAACAACACATTTATGGAGTGATTGTGAAGGGACGCCATCATTTGACGAGAACAACAGGGCAAGGATGTGTGGATTGGGATCAGAAAGAGTCCTGAGAAGGGTTAGTGCACTGGTCTCCCAGATGGAGCTTGGCACGTGTGAGCTGTTCACCAGTCTCCATTGAGACGCCTTCAGCCTTTATACGATCTTAGCCGATCCCATCCCTATAGATTATCCCGCAGCAGGAGCAAGTGGTACAGTATTGGGACACGTTTGGCCTGTTTTGGCTTAAGCAACACCAAACATATGTACATCTCAACAACATGCGACCCTGAAAGGTTTTCTGTGAGAAACTTGGAAACGAAAAATAGAATATCTCCTGTGACCCTAGTGATGTATGATGTCAGAATGTTGCAACAGGTTTAAGATGGGTCAATATTACTCTGCATTCATGCCTGTATCACCATGGAAAGGTGGAGATCATACAGAGTTGCCAAACTGTTACTTTCTTGCAGTATTTTGTGCTGTTTTGTTTTTTTGCCAAAAATACAGCATGTTTCATGGAAAATGCTGTTTTTCCCAAATTGTTCCTACTCATATTTATTGCAGGAAAGGTGAAAATACTGTTTTCCTTAAAAGATATGCCTTTTCAGCCCTCCGAATAATGCAATGATATGTACAAGGTTGGCATCCCAGATCATACTGTGCATGATGCCAAATGAGTTGACCACTTGAGTACCATGTTCAAAGAACTCCAAGTTCCTCCTTTCATTGTATATTGCTGAAGATTGCTGATTGCAGAAGAATGCAGATTGGAGAGTTCATCCTTGAGCTAATGAACTCAGAGAGTCTAAGGTTGACCAGAGAGATGTCCACGACGTAATGAGTGTTTTATGCACTAACATGACGAATAAGCAGATGTAGTCAGTCCCGCATTGGGGATTACCTGTCTGCAAAGAACCACCTCTCTGTGAGACCACTCTTTCCGTGTCCTTTATAAACAGATAGTCCTTATAGACAGGTTGACTTTATAAACAGTTTTCTCTGTCATGTAATGTACTATGACTATAGTTGGGTATGAAAGCTCGGACATTGATTTACTCTGTAAGGGATGACAGTGTGATTTTATTTCTGTATTACTCCCTGTATGATGGTCAGAAAATGATTATGTACATGTATGCCTGTGATTACAAAGGTATAAAACTCCTTAGCACTTCCTGAACAGCCTGTACGGCAAGCATTCATGGTTTGCTACAAGTTTATACCATGTAAACCTCCCCCTCCCCCTTTTCCCAGAGGAAAAAAATACCCGAGGCTTTTGACTCATCTAGACTGCAAAAGACAGTTTACACCACTAATACTACACTCTGTACTTTTTTGACATACGTTGCAATACCAAAATTACTTTTACTGAAAATTTCACATAGATATGTAGCAAACAAATTCCTTCTCTCTAAAAATGTGCATGTGTGACCCATACCTACGAGGTGTATCAAGTATACCGTTACGCTTATTATTTAGAATGAACTGGTACTGAGACATGCAGCCACATAGATATCATATGAAATTAATGATATCAATCATGATATAGACATATGCTCAGTGAAAGTGTGGTGATAATCAGTGCAGTTTTGAAACAGGATATACTGTGCAGGAATTAGCCAGTTGCATGAGATATCTAATCCCCTTGAGTACAGACTAAGAGCTTACTGTAAAGAGCAGAAATATAGTGAATGTATGTGTAACATGCACCAAGTAATACTTTCAAATTCATAAACAAGAAACATAAGGAAAGTGGCTGTGTACAACAGGACCATGTTATGTAGAACATTATTTTAATAATAGACCTTATGAGGTTTCTAAACTAGTATATGAATATCATAAAATCTGTATTTTGCTGAAATAGGCTAATTGATTTTTACATGAATCGACTTTGTCAGAGGAATTAACCTAGCATGTAATCACTCAATGAAAGGTTTGTTTAATTCTTTATTTGAATGCCCCTACATTTTTCAGTTTTAGTCAAGGATGAGGCCAAACTTCTGTTCGTGTTCAGCTATTTTAGTAAACTGAATGTACCAATATCATATAATTTCTGTGAGTTACTGTAGACGCCACATATTTCCCCAGAGGTTTGATTTTGCAAAGTTTGCAAATTAACTGATACCATGTATCTGGGCTATTAACAGCACACCAAAATGTTGCTTCTCATATCAGAAACGTAAATTATTTGTTCCTTATTGTGGGAAATTTGCCAGCTTAGCTTCTCAAAAAGGAATAATGGAACTCACTTCTCATTCCATTGAGTCTGTTTTTTTATCGCAAATATAACTACGGTACTTGTGAAATAGGCCTACAAGTCCCATTTCACATACTTTGTGGCACCTGCAGTAACCTAATCACATCAACCCAAGTGGGGAAATGTGGGAGTCTGTGTTCATGGTGGATGTGTGAAAGGAAACTGGGTTCTGGATGGGGCCAGATACTCACAAAAAATGGCAGCTAGAGTCTTGAGGTTTGCCAGTCGATATTCAAACCTTGTTTCTACTTCTGCTGATAACAGTACCTTTTTTGTGTGTGTGGGTAGATGTTAAAAAGAAAAAAAGTGACATATATTTATTGTTGGCTTGTATAGCCAGGGCTAGACATTGGTGGTGGCCCGAGGCCACTAAAAATTGATGTCGTGCCACCAAACTTTCAAAAAGTACATCTTCTTGTGGCCTGATCAGACAACTGAGATTCAAAATAGATTACTATGTTTCCTGTAATTTAGCGCCACTACACTTCTATTTCGGGCCACAAACTTTTGCAAATTTAATGATTTTAGTTGTCTAAATGGGCCGCCAGAGGAAAAAACATCAATGTCTAGCCCTGGTAGCTGTGTATGGAGTCACTGAAGGAGTGAAGTAAGGACTACAGTCAATCTTGCTTAAAGGGAATCTCTCCCCTAAAATTTAAATTTGAGAGGTGGGAGAGCATGTCCTAAGAACTGTAGAGAAAATTCTATCCCATCACAAAAAAAAAAATGCCCAAAACTGTGAAATATTAATTTTAATAAATCAGCACGCACTAGTGCGGGCTGCAATAGTAGCCAGATCTGAAAGTAGTAGCTGCGCGTAGACAGTCGGTGTGTGCACGTTTCCTTCGTTTGCCTCCGTCTGCACACAGCTATATCGAATACTGTCTATCGGTATCGCCTCATTGAGCCATATACATTCATGAGTAGATGCTGCCGCGGCTGCCTAGTCAGTGGCCCGGCACGGTGCAGCGTGGCAGTTCATCCTAGCTGCGTACGTGGACATTTGCGTGCGTTTGCGTGTTTTGAGAGTATCGTAGTACACTGATCGTACAGAAAATTATCGAACTACGCAATCGAATGCAGTCGATAAGGCCAGAAGACTACTCTTAAATCAAGGCGCATGTAATTTTTGGCATTTTAGAGATTGCTCTATGTCTCTTTATATATTGCTATATCTCTGTATGTGAGTAACATTGCACTCTTATATTTCATAGGGATATTGCCAATACAATAACCTACAATGTCAGAAAACTTAATTTCTGTGTACAGATACACTTTAAGTCGACCTCGCATAAGTGGAATAATTCCCTACGTCAAAGGTCTATTGAAGTCCTCTTCTCTGTATATTCTATTGACTTTAATTCCTCATAAGTCAAATTTTTTCTAAGTTGAAGTTATTTCTCCAGTCCAAATGGATTCGACTTAGGCAAGGTTGACTGTATATGATGTAGATGCAATGAGGAATTTGCATCTGAGGAATTGAGTAGTTCTAATAATGTGTTGTTCACTAACTTGTATAGGTGCAATAAGACTTTAAATAGAAACATTTCTATACTTATAGAATTAGTGAGAATGATTTTTTTAAAACAATAAATTAGCCTCTTCCAGTACTTTTCATTGCTTACTTCTAGAGCTTTATCCCAAAGCCTGTGGCTCGCAACAGTGGAGTTTCCTGCACAAAATCCAGGAGATTTAGTCAAATTGAATATATACGTAAGTTGTTATTGCAATCTTGTTTGGACAAGTCAGTATTCTTGTATGCAATGTTTTTTTTTTTTATTCTTTTATTTTTCACCTCCACCAAAGCATTTTTAAAAACTTTTCAGTATGCTAAAACTATGATCATGTTTGCTACTATGTCTGAACTGCTAATTTTGCTGTGATTCTCAGATTCACAGCACTTGTCATGATGAGTTGTTTTCATCTACCCTTTGTATTCTCCTTCTCTTTGCTGTGTTTCTGGGATTATTCAAGCCAAGTATTTATTTTCAGCAACTCATTTCCAGTTTTGCATTGACTGTGAAACGTGATATGGCTTCTTGGGTGCTCCAGAATCATTATTATTGTTGTTATTATTGCCATTTTCTTCCGTTCCCATCTTGAGTCACAATATTAAAGTATACAAGACATTCTGGAACTTCCATATGCTTCTTTTCTTGTCATTATGTATGAATAAAATGTCTCGCATTGACAAATATGGGTTGTATTATCTATTTGTCATGTGGAATGAAAATTGTGTGTGTGTGCGCGCATGTGAGGTTGAATAATCTGAACTTTTGTAGCATCAAACAAGTTTGTTGATACATTCATTCCTCTTGGATGAGGCTAAACCAAACACAAGGAGAGAATTGTTTTGAAGTAAGAGTGAAGCTTAGCAGCAGAAGATAACAGCAGCAAGTGGATATCTTCTAAGTGATAAGAAAGTAATGGATTGTATTGTTAGTAAATTTGTTAACATTAAACAAGGTTTATAAAACAAAAACCCCAAAATCTCTGTACTTCTAGGTTCAAAGTTAATTTGTCATCATTTACCAGTAATTGAGATGTTAGATAAAAAGAGATAATCTAACTTTTCAATTAATTGACTGACATCCAATACAGATTATAAAGCTAATGGTTCAATATTTATGTAAATGTGTTTGTATGAATATGTTCTTATAAATTCATGATACATCATTATGATATTCCACTCTTGAAGTATTTATTCACTTGTGCCCATTCATGTCAGTAGAAGAAAGAAATTGCAAGATTACAGATAACATTCATTTATATATATATATATATATATATATATATATATATATATATATATATACATACATACATATGTATATATATATATATATATATATATATATATATATATATATATATATATATATATATACTGTATATATGTATATATATATATATGAATTAGCGAAAATATCCTTGCAGTATGGATTGATTGTTCGGGTCATGTGAGATTTATATTAATTAGTTGAGCAATCAATCCATTGATCACCATAAGGTTAATTAAATGTGTGGACGATTCACTTGATTGAATATAATTTCAAGTGATTATGAAGTCATAAATATATGTTATGGATCGATCAAAGACGAATGGGTGGATTGATTAATTGCGTAGTTGTACTCGAGTATAAATGGTATTAGAATGAATGATGGACACAAGATGCCTACAACAAGCAAATGGAACAGAGCAATAATGTTCCACATCTCACTGAAGCGGCGCCCCTGCACACTTAACTTTGGCCCATTATCCCTTTGCACAGATATCAGCACTTGTGTGATACAACCACAACAGGAGGAAGTGATGCAACTAAAAAAGGGCATGTAGTTGTCTTTGTTTTATTTTATGTGGAAGCAAAAGGCATGAGAGGAGAAGGAAGGAAATATTACTCACTTCATTGTTTATATTAGGGCCTAAGGTAGGAGTGATGGTACATTTTTAGCAATTTCACAAATGTAGAGAATATAATGTACCGGTACCGGTAGGCATCTCAGGTGAAGTTTAAAAAAAAAAAAAAAAAAAAAAAAAAAAAAAAAAAAAACCTGCTTGCAGTCAATATTTCCTTGGCGTGGTGGATAATCAATCTGGAAATTGATTCTCGAGTACAAGACTATTTACAACGTTAGCCTTATCAGATATCATTATAGCTTTTATAGATACTATTCTAGGCCCATACACACAGCGAGCTACATATCCAGGGAGCAGGTGGCCACCTCCAACTCCCTACGATCGTAGCCTGCACCGATACCAATGCTGCGCTTCCGTGTATTGTGTGCACGCCGCTCTTCGGTTTCCGCGAAACAACACGGCGAGCGGTACTGAAGCTGCGCGCTATAGGGCGTAGTAGCGGCGCGCGCGCAGGGCGTTGTGTGTGTAAAAAAAAATAGATCTCACCGGGAAAAATTCGTGTAGACTGACCAGAGTCCACGAATTTAACGCTTAGTAATTTCTTTCATCGAAGAAATTGCCATCATCCGTAAGTAAATCTGAGAAATTTATTTCCATCAGTTGAATTTTACCTCTGTATTAACCATCCACAGGTTAGGTTAAATGTGAATTTCAGTGATACTTCCGGGTGCATCTTCAAGGGTTGGGTTGTCTCATGGTCCCATTCGTTGCATATTCTGTATGGTGGATGATCAGTATTGTTGAACAAACTGAAAAAAGGAAGCGGTTGACTGTTAGACTTTTACAGTTATTTGTTGCAAAATCAGTTTATTTTGATGCATCTCTTGCCACTGGAAGTACGTCATCAGCGCTTTTGTTAGGTATTTCATATGACCATCTGTAATTTATTCTAATTTAAGTTTACTCCTAACCGTGGAAGGCGTTAGCTCCTGAATGGGGAAGATATTTCGACGCTTGCCTTGAGTTAAAGGGAAGGTAAACCCAAAGAACAATGTGGAGTGAGTGAAAGCAGCAACATTAGTAGAACACATCAGTGAAAGTTTGAGGAAAATCGGACAATCGATGCAAAAGTTATGAATTTTTAAAGTTTTGGTGTTGGAACCGCTGGATGAGGAGACTACTAGAGGATATGACGTATGAGTGGACAACAATACATAGAAAATATAAAGGAAATTCAACAAAAATTCACTTTTCTAGAATTATGAAAGAGCAATGGACCAACCGCTTTCAGAAAGCAGGAAGAATAATTGCTACCCTTAACATATGTCAATATCAAGTTGATGGAATTTGTAATTTTCATGAAAAATGGATTTTAAATGCAGAATTTTCTTTATATTTTCTTGGTATTGTTGTCCACTCATACGTCATAACCTCTGGTAGTCTCCTCATCCAGCAGTTCCAACATCAAAACTTTAAAAATTCATAACTTTTGCATCGATTGTCCGATTTTCCTCAAACTTTCACTGATGTGTTCTACTAATGCTGCTGCTTTCACTCAATCCACATTGCTCTTGGGGTTTACCTTCCCTTTAACTATACACAGCCCAGTCGCTGTACGTAGGTACGTCGCGACAGTATTCGCTCGGCGTAATTACAGCGTCTGGTCGGGCTAGCCTTGAGTATGACTAGACTAGCTAGAGTAACTGCGACAGTATGCAGCCGTTCGCGGCAGGTACAACATACTCAGTAATATACCGCTAAACACAGCATTGCACTGTTACATGCACACTACACATATAGGGTGGCACATCCTATTACCGGACGCTTTTCTTTGTGGCTTTGAATTCCGTACTCATAGAATGAAATTTCGGCTAAAAATAACACCACTTATTCACAGACTCATGGAAATTACGAATTCAGCCAACTTATGTCAATTCTTCGTTCCAGTTTTTAGAAAATATGCTTCAAACATACCCCTCTAAAAATAGTGGTTTTTTGCGCGGATCAAAATCGCATTGTATTACTGGACGCGATTTTGGAGGTCTTTCGCACCTAATCCTGGCACCAGAATCACAATTCATCCCACAAATCACCGTACACATTCTCACCGAGCGGATGAAAAAAAAAATCGGCAAATGAGGCTCAAATCTAGTATTTTACAGTAAAATGTCTGTCTTGACCATTTCGAACAGTTCACGCAATAAAGCCTTGTGAGAAATCGACAACTGGTTAGAGTATACGTGCTTTGTCTATGGGAGCTGCACGCGCGGGTGATGAGTTGCGTGCCCCAGCGCACAACTATTCCGCATCGTTCGCGTTTGAGGACGATAGCTACAAATTTCCGATATTGATCAGTGAACTTTTGGTTCTAATTATAGAATCTTCAGCATTTTTCCTGTATGTGAGTGGGATTTCATAGAATTTCAGTCGCGAAATGTGATTCAAACATGCATGAATATTAACTATGACGAGGTGCGGGTCACTCAACTATAAATTTGAGGTAAAATGTGAATTTTTTCGTGTTTTTACATTTTTATGTGGCGTTTTTTGCGATTTCGTTCCACACAAAGTTCTGTGAGGCTAATCTACGAAGTCTCGCGCGTACAGAATGTCATTAGTACGCAAAAATGTGCGTGTCCGGTAATACCATGCGTCCGGTAATACCATGCTTGCCCCTACTTACACACTACCAATCAACAAAAACCAAACGATAAAATGGGCACAATCTCTGACAAAAGTGAAATGTTCTCACCTAAATGACAACATATCGCATCCAAAAAAAAATTTTCAGTACTTCTTAACAATTATAACATAACAGATAAGAAACAATGGTCCAAGAAACTGGATTTTTTGTCATTTTCCCAATGTTCATGGATTTTGAAAACATATCCTCATATCCCTCATGTAAAATAGAACTTTCGTGAGCCGATGTGGGCTGCCATTTTTGTTCAGTAAGTGGATGTAACCATCGAAAAAAATGAGAAAAACACGAGAAAGACATCAACAACACCGCCAGAATTGCGATCCTGTTTGCAGCCAGTGCATGTGCGCCCGCTATTTTCACGTGCTTTCGCAATGGGAATTGGCGCTTATGCAATGTTCGCGAGACACGTGAAAGCGTTCAGCTGAAGATCGCGGAGCACGCGCATATTGCATAGGGATTGTACATCGTGCCACAAGCAGAGTTACTATGGCGCATATCGCCCTTATCGGCGAAAATTGTGCCGGGTTTTGCCCTGGTAAATCATGAAAACTGCGTTTGTCAGTGGTAAACAATTTTTATGAAAACAATTGCATTAATGAATAATCTTGTCTATGATACATGAAATGGTTGAAAATGATTTGCCTGATTTGTTTACAAGGTAGAAAAACCCATAACAATGCTTAAACTGCCGCAAACAGGATATTCTACTCTATGTCATGACTATGAGTATCTCTAACGTTACCACTAATCATTATGTGAAAACCTTTGTCCGTCTCTGTCTGGACTTGACATCACTTAAAATGAAAAATTGTGAAGTTTTATTTTGTAGGCATAATTTGCTCGTGAAATAGGACCCACCGCGTGCGTGTTTATACTAATACGGCGCCGTACCTGTTTATACTCGTGAATTCAGCTCCACCGTGTGGCATTCAATGGTGTATTGGTACATAAGCATGGCTGTGGGGCTTTCTTCCACAGTATAATACTTGTGAATACGGCCCCGCCATAATGGCGTTTACATGAGACTGATAAAGCGGCAGGGCCGATTTCCACAGCATAGCATCTTTCGTCCTTCCTGTCTCTTGTTTTTTCCTTTTTTCTTTCTTTTCTTTCTCCCTATCATTTTCAGAAGGACTTCCTAATGTCCCTCGACTAATTTAACCATAAATACAACCCTATATACCTAAATCTAAACCTAACCTTAAACCTAACCTAACCTTGCTTGCGCTTGCTGGCGCAAGGATGCACGCGCACTGCGGTGAGGCAGGTTTCACAATTTTACCACTTTTTGCATCAAAATCAACAGGACCACATTCTTACGATCTAAAAATAGGAAGGAAAGAGAAAGATGTACTTACTACTTGTAAATCTATTTGAAAAATGTCTGAAAGAGGATAGAAAGATATGAGAATGCACACCCACACTTTGTAATTACCGGGTATGTTTTTTATTTGAATGTCATTTGATATCAACATACATACTACACGTGCAAACACACACACAAATAGTACATGAAACAACAGAGGCTCATTGCCCAACAGCAACTGCTGTGGAATCCTGTGGAACCCTTTTTGCGACGGGCAGTTTCATTCGTTGATGAAAAGGCCCAATCAGGTGGGAGAGTACCCTCACTTCCCATAACACATGGGAGGAACTCCTGCTTTTGTTCTGAAGTGGGACTCAGCACACTTTGACTTGTCACTCTTTAGCTGTTTCATCAAAGAATAAAACTGCCCCTGCCGCAAATAGGTGCCCTGCTGCAAACAGGGAAAATTACTAAATGATATAGCATAGGCTTTAGCTGCTTGAGCTTTGCTATATTTGGTATGCAGAAAATTAGTAGTCTATACTGCATAGTATTCTGGTTAGAACTTTTTCTGCTTGATCTAATTTTTGTTTGTTTTGTGTTCTTACTATTTTTGTGTCAGATCAAGACATCATCATCAGTAACTTCAAGAGTTTAGACTGTACTTCAATCTCTTCGATCTCTCAAAATGGAGAAGCACAATTTTGGAGTAGAACCACTGACTTGCCATGCCTGGAACAAGGACAGGAGTCGTAAGAATGATACCAGTCTTCATGTAGTTCTAGTAAACTTTACCTGTGCCTGTTGCAACCCTGTACTCACCCAGGCTAAGTATTTGATGGATCACATCTCAGAGTGGGCTTCTAATGCTTGCACTGACAGTTTTTAGCTAGGGTCAAACTTCCTGGCACATGGCGAGATAAAGTTGGCCATGCAGGCCTTGTTGCATAACTGACACATTATTTGTCATACATGTTCAGGTCGCAAAGAATGCATGACCATAGAGGTAGAGTTCTGAGGAGTCCATATTCACAGTTTATGCACCAAATCACTTGATGCAGTGCCCATACTTTATCTTCAGACAAAATTTACCTCACATCTTGTGAGCTGTGAACAAACACACACTGGTATGCAAATGTGGGATTATGTTGTAATTAGTCACAAGATGCAGTCATATAGACCTGTTCTTTTGGACCTTCCCATCATGGAAGCACGTCTGAAAGTATAAAAATAAAACATGTCCCTAATGGATTTTACATTTTAAGCAGGGGCGTATCCAGGAATTCCGTAAAGGGGGGGGGGGGGGCGCCTTTGCAAAATCAAAGGGGGGCACGTGAACCCCCATTTTTTTCTCTTTATTTCTTATGTTTTAACAAGAAAGAAAGGGGGGCGCATGCCTGGTGTGCTCCCCCTGGATCTGCCACTTTTAGGCAACTGGTAGACTCTATTTTGTTGGTACAGGGATTGAGTGTGTAGTGTATAGAACCTACTGTATATCAGATACACACTAATCTTTACCTGGCTGCCTGCCACTGACTAGTTGTGTTGGTTCATGAAGTACATAGGCCTACTATTGTATAAGTCTTAACATCCATCAGGTAATCAAACAAGAAGACTTCTTTCATTGCACCGTGCCATATTGATTATCATGGACAGGGTATATGTTGACATTACAAGTACTATGAGACTTATAAGTTTATACAGTAAAAGCCAGTTTAGGAAATAATCTCTTTTAGTACCAAGGCTAGATGAAGAAGTAAATATCTGAGGCATATGATATTTTCTGCTGATATCTGTGTGTTTACAGAAGTGGCAATTTCGCCCAACAGCCAAATGGTTGACATCTATGAGAAGAAAGGCAGTGGCTGGAATAAGATTTACACCCTGAATGAGGTAAGAGAGAATAAAAATCCAAACAAATACTGTTTTGTTATTTTGTAATGAAAGTCCACCTGAAGATCAAACCTGATTATGTACAGGATTCTTGTGACCAGAGAGTTACTGGAAGGACATTAAACCACTATCAAAGTTAGGCTGTATGAATACAACTGTATTATAAAACTTTCACAGCATTTGTTTGCATTATCCATGAAAAGCTGGATTATCATATTTTCATTGTGTGAGGGATATATGCCATAACAAAGGTCCTCTTAACAAGAATGTGCAAAAATGACAGATTCTGACCAATGTTACTTCAGTGAACATGACTTATAGCATGCTGGAGTAGTGATCATAAATGTGAAAGATTTTTGCAGACTTCTTAGAAGTTCAGGTATGGAAAATTTGTGCTGTGCAGATGACAAAGCAAGTGTACTCTGGAAGGAATACATTCCACCACATGCACAAAATCACAAAACTGGATGTGCAATCAATTCAACTTCATGCAGTTCAGTTTACTACCTGAGTCAGTATTCCTCAGACATCCATATTTCTTGTGTACTCTGTATCTACAAGGATATCATAAAAGGCAGCTTTCCTACACCATGTTGAAGTACGTGTAAATGAATCATATCAAATTTAATCCAGAATGTATAAAATCAGACATGACTCTGTTGTGCTGGTGATCTGCATCATACATAGTGTGTGACCAGCATAGACTGAAATTAAACTCAAAATCGAAATGTAGTGGAATGAGTGAAATGATGTGATTCTATGCTGTGATTGCATATTTTTTTTTATTTTTATTTTTTTGCAGCACACCCAGCGTGTGACAAGCATCGACTGGGCCCCAAATAGCAACAGGATTGTGACATGTGGATCTGTGAGTAAACAATACAGAAACAAGACACATAATTTAAAGCAAAACAAATTGAGCTCAAGAGGACTGGAAAAAACAAACAAACAAACTTACAAACAAATTGTTCTACCCTCATAAGCTTCTCCTGTAGGTTTGGTATTGAAACTGAAACAAATGGTTTGAAAGACTTTGATTAGCTGGTTCCAAAAGGTACATTATTTAATATACAGCATGAACCTTAATGAAATAGAATGGATATTAAGTCTGCGGTAATTAACCAGCAGGAGATGAAGAAAATATGTGAAAGGAGAAATACTTGCCAGGGGCCTTTTATGTAGGACAGCGTGAAACAACAAATGAGTGAATATCTTATTTACCGACTTCAGATTGAGTTACATTGGAAACACATTTGTCTTAGAGAAAATTTTCTCCAAAACATACTTTCACACAGTGTGCCGTAGGTGACATCTTTTCCCAGTAACTGCTATAATGCCAAAGGGGCATTTTACTATGTTCGACACATCATATGACTTTCATTGTTCCTTTCATTCCCTGTGTATTTCCTCCATTCTTTGCTTTCTTCAAGGATCGTAATGCGTACGTGTGGAGCCAGAATGGCAATGGTGAATGGAAGCCGTCTCTCGTTATCCTGCGTATCAACCGTGCGGCCACCTGTGTGCGCTGGTCTCCTGAAGGTAAGAAATCTTTCTCCTCCTCCTCCATAGTGTCAATGAGGTCAGTATTCTCTTGGCCTTTTTTTATGGCTGTTTGGTCATTTGTGTCTGACATTTTGTGAGTAGCTCACCTTTACAAATACACTGTTCTGTCTCAAATATGTCAATATCCTTCAAACATGATTTTTAACACCTTGTCAAATTTGGTTAAATGATATCCAGTTTTGATGCCATTGCTTGGGGGGGGGGATGTCTATCCGTGATCAGCATTAACAGTAGCCCCATGACTCAGGGCCACTAAAAGTATATGTCCAGCCACCAAATTTCCAAAAAGTGTAGTAAAAAAGTGTAGTAAAAAAGTTCCAGTGTAATACATGTACATCAGAAGGAGTGATTGCCACAGTGTGTCGTTACTTAGTCGTCTTTGGTGTGGTACAAAGCATTGTGCATCACAAGGTCTTGTTATTAGGACACTCGGTGTGAATATCCTTTGTACACTTTGCTCATTGCAGTACATCTGCACAAACTGACACATGTATGAAAACACCAGTAATAAGGGGCAACCTTCATTTTGAAATTCAGTGAATGAAATACCCTGAGCGATACAGGACAGTTTCTCACAATGATGAATGATATGTCTTGCAAGTCTCCCAAGGGCTATGATGCTCTCATTTGGCATTTTGTTTGATTGAATGTTCTTCTGTGCTGCAGAGAACAAGTTTGCTGTGGGCAGCGGCGCAAGGCTTGTGTCCATCTGCTACTTTGAGCAAGATAATGACTGGTGAGTAAGACAAATCTCTGTGACTATGATAAAATGCCGACCTACAAGAGGCAGTCTATAGAAGACCTTCTCTTCTGTCATAAAAATTTGTTTTCTATTTGTGTACAGAATACACTTCACTGAGAGAGAAGCTTTTGTCTTCAAACTTATCTGAATAACCAGCATCGTTATTAGCTGAAAAAGAGCATCGAGGTTTCTTTAATTTTGAGGAATACAAAATAAAAGGAAAGCAAATTTCACATATCTTTTGCAAATAGTGATAAAGCTCATAATCTCATTTTTAAGATAGGTGATGGGGTAGTATCGTTGGCTCTTAACCTGTTGAGGACAAGTCTCGAGTACACTCGGACAAGTGTCTACGGGAAATGTGTATTGTAGCAAAATCAGTCTGTCCTCAACTGGTTAAGTCTCTCTTTGCTTGCATACTGGTTTTTCTCTTGTAGAATGTAATTAAACTTTGTCATAACTGTACGCAAATGCATACAAAATTAATGTCGCCCTGCCAAAGAAAAAAACATAAACAAAAGAGTCTGGAGAAAATGTTCACTTTTGTAATGATATAAGTATGTATATCACTGTACATATAGGTGGGTGAGCAAGCACATCAAGAAGCCAATCCGCTCAACCGTGACCACAGTGGACTGGCATCCAAACAATTACCTGCTGGCTTGCGGGTCGACGGACTTCAAAGTCAGGTCAGTGTCTGCTGTAAATCAGCCTCCGTGGACTTGCTCAAAGGGGATTTACTTCCCAAGTGGTAGACAGAATTTGTGAAAAAAAAAAACGTTGCATTGTCAGAGAGAAATCTATAGCAGGGTTGATGGAATGTTGAAGTATAAGTGTTGCAGAGTTCAGGAGCTTTTCACATATGTACACAGATTTTCTGGAATGAATGTATTCTTAAAATCCTTCGTCATGGTTGACTGAAGCTTTAAAAGTCATATTATTTGATTTTTTTTTTGTCTCACATTCTTTGTGGTCAGAGATGAGCATACTCTGTATCAAGAGACTGATGGTCATAAGCTTCTGTCATGTGATATGAAACTTACTACTTCTAATGTAGCATGTTCATTGTTTTTTGTCATAATACCTGTTGTTATTTTAATTCCTTGAGGTGTGTGCCTGAATAATTGAATTCATCGAAAAAGTTATTTAAGTTATTTTCGATAGTCTAATGCATCTGAAGAAAGCTTGCAGTTAACACTTGTCACAGAATTTAAGTGAGGCTTCCTCTCCTTCAGTGTTCACACATTGGAATTGAATATGAATTACTCAAACTGCACTGGTCGTACACTTGAGACACAGTGAAAAGTTCCAGCACATTTATTTCCATATTTCCCTTGACATCTATGTTATACATATACTTCGCAAACAAAAATAAAAATACAAACAAGGAAGATACAAAATACAAATAATGTAGGATATCAAGTGGATCGTGACTAGAAAGTATGTCAGCACAGGGAGGTGGGAAGCCCCCTCCCTGGTCAGCATATGAACGTAAAAGACAATTTTCAGTAACGTGAATCAAATATGAAGGAACTGCAAAAGCAAAGCTTCTAACTGCAGGTTCTAGGAATGAAATTGGAGGAGAACCATTCCATTCAGAGATCTTCACCTACACTTGGAAGCTGGTGAGAATGCATTGAGGGACTAAATTTCATTTGTTATTTGGATTACGCCTGTATTTGTTTGTCTAACCCCCCCCCCCCCCCCCACCACAGAGTTTTCTCTGCCTACGTGAAGGAGATAGAGGCAAAGCCAAGTGGGAATGCATGGGGCACCAAACTGCCATTTGGAGTGTGCCTCAAAGAGTTTTCATCAGGCGGTAAGTCACTCATGTGGCACATTTTATCAATAAAATTCTGTCGTCTTGTCTATTGCTCTACTGTATAGCATTAGTGGCAGATACATTATGCCACGCTTCACACTGGCACCGGTCCGACAGTCCCTGACCAGTCAAAAAAAAAGACAAACTGGGTGCCTACTGGTCCGACAGAAAGGTTGGACCAGTAGAAAAAAAATGGTCAGTGGTGAAGGTCAAAGGTCAAATCCAAATATCCAAAAATTTACAAGTTTAAATATAATTCTTGGAATGTTTGCTGACACTGGATTAAAGTTTTATAGGCTTTAAATATGACAGTAGAAGTACAGTGGACTCCCGTTATAACGAAGTCCTCGGGACCGGCAGTTTTCTTTCGTAATAACGAAATTTCATTATAACCGGATGAATAAACAATAAAAATACATAGAGTTGATAATGTTGCGGCCCTAAATTTTATTTCGTTGTGACCGGAATTTCGTTATAACCGTGTTCGTTATAACGGGAGTGCACTGTAATCATAATCACGCTGTGTTTCACTTTATGCTGTGCATTATTTGTGATTATGCAGTCTATGTGTCGGAGTGGTAAATCCAAAACTGACACTTCGTCAGCACCTTATTCAGACAAAGCTTCCATCAGGGTAGCATGGAGATAAGGAGCAAGCCTAGATTTGTTGTGATCATGACACAATAGTTACAACAATGAGTGCTATATGTCACGGTGTTGACAATGCTCGTGATTTCTTCTTTTTTTTTCTTTTTTTTTTGTAGGTGGCTGGATCCACAGCGTGTGTTTTGATGCAAGCGGCAACCGACTGGCCTTCACTGGCCACGACAGCACCATGAGTGTTGTCAATGCTGCAGCTGACTTCGCCCTCGGGCAGTCCAAGCTGAAGGGACTGCCCCTGCTCAGTCTCCAATGGGTGGGACCAAGCAGCATCATTGCTGGCGTGAGTCAATCCATCCATTATTTTGATACGTTTATCAACAATGAACCATGTAATCATATAACATGATACCATGATGCACTTATGTTATGTTGTTAATCCTTCATTATTCAGAAACTTTTTTATAAAGTCTTACTCTGAGTCTTGACCTTTTTTATTCTCAGTCATTTGCTTAGCCTTCCATTCTCAAGGCCTTTTGTTATTCTGCCCTCCTCCCCCCCCCCCCACCCCACCGTATCTAAAGATTGGTTAACTTCTCCAAAGCTCAGAATGTTTTTCTCTTAATGTGCCATGTGATATAAGATCTTTGATATTTTGAATGCAGATCATTCAAAAAAACATAAATCTTATGAGGCATTGTAATATATATTTTTTCAATTTCAATATTTGTAAAAGTACCATCATTAAAAAGGAAAAAAAAAACCCAAAATGTATCTAAGAATATATGTTATAATCACAGGGCCATGACTGTGAGCTGATGCGCTTCCGGGTCGATGACAATACCAACGTGACCTTTGAAGGGAAAGCTGGTGTTGCTCAGAAGAAGGCCCAAGCCAAAGTCAGGTGAGTTTATCACAGTAAAGTGACTGACTGAATATACTGATTCTCATGACTCTATCACCTCCTTTATCTCATCCAGACACAGTTTCCTGGAATGCTTGTGTGCTCCATTGCCACTTTGTGTATCCTATGGTTCTCGTTGTGCTTATGATCTGTGAAAATTGCAGGAAGAGAATACAGTCAAAGTCAAAGTTATAAACCACAGCATCTATTAGTTACATTTCACTATGTTGATAGGACACTATGACTTGTTGAATGTTCAGTGATCATATGACTTTTGTTGATTGAAGGAGATACTGTGTTAACCTGTCAATCAGAAATTGCATATGAGTGTTTGCCGGAAATAAAATTGAACTAGACAGTGTCCATTCGAGTAGATCTGCATGGCTGTATCCCACTGTAACAAAAAAAAAAAATCAGACAAAAAAAACAAACAAAACAAAACAAAACAAAACAAAAACAAACTAAAAAACTGCTTGAACAGGACAACAGTTTTCCTTGTGATCCCTCCCTTTAAACTCAAGAGGTCACTGTACTCTGTGTCTTGTCCTTTCCACACAGCGCCATGGCCATGTTCAAGAATCTGGACAAGAAGGCCACCACTGAGGATGACTCCAAGAAGGCGTCCGTCCACCAGAACTCCATCACGTAAGTCTCTTCCGAGAGCCTCCCATTTGAATTTTAATGTGGTCGAAAGCAGGTCGTCATAAACATGACTATGCAGCAAGCTCAACTTGATGGCTGTAGTCAATAAGTGATCCATCCACCTTGTGGCTGTTTCTGGACTTCACTCCAAGGGCAGCAAAAATTATTCTGTTGAATTAATTGTTAGTGTGGTGGTAACCTTTTAAAGACAAGCTGATTTTGCTACAACACACATTTCCCACAGACCCCTGCCCGAGTATACTTGGGACTCGTCCTCAACGGGTTAAGATTTATTTAACCCTTTGTGTGCATTGACTACCATTTGGCACAGAGAGCCTCATAACATTTTACACACTGCCCAAAGTCCCTGGCACAGAAGTGGTCAAAGAGTAGTCAGCTCCTTGGTCAAAGAGTAGTCAGCTCCTTCGTCAGAGTAGTCAGCTCCTTGTTCAAGTTAACATCTCTGACAAAAGAAGAAACAAACAATAGAGTACATTTAGAGTGTCATCATCATGAAAACCTTCCAAAAAAGGGACATTTAGTAAAGACTGTGTGCAAGCTGGTGGGAGGCTTTTGATGCCATGACATCACCCGTCCCCCTCACCTACTTTGCATATGTTACTGTCATTGACAGCTTTGTTTTATTAAAGGATACATAGGAAACAAAGAAATTTAATAACTTTTCATATACTTTTTCAAATTCTGCTGAAACTTTCACTGTTACGGGATGTAAAATTTTGCACACTCCGTGTTTGTTGTTGTTTGTATTATGTCCCAGGTCTCTGTTATAGGCTCTTATTCTGTGATTTAGAGAGATATTCAAATTATATGGCATTTCAGCGCAATTTAATGATTTCCTTCTAATGGGGTCATGACCTGTAAGTCTCACATCTTTACACTCTTTGTGTCTCTTCCTCCCAGTCAACTGGTCATCCATACTGGGGCCAAGGAGGCAGTGACCAAGCTGTCGTCCATCGGCATGGACGGCCTTGTGGTCATCTGGAACCAGTCTTCCCTGGAGGCCAGCGTGGGGGGCATGTCAATCTAAATGTCACCCACTCCCCAACTATCTTATCGCCGCCTAGATACCCCAAGTCACAATGAGGAAATTGATTCTTCCCTTTATGTATATCTTCTCTTTTTCATATTGTTCTTATTAAAGCAGCAATGACAGATGCTAGGGATTTTCTTAAATGAAATTATCAAGTAGCACACCATATTTGACAGGTCATAAAATGTTCTGATTTGGACAAGACTGCACTGACAGTAGTTCTTAATTGGAAGATATGCGTATGCCAATTGTATATTTTTGGCACAGAATGTATTTGGGAAGTTGTATGTAATAAGTAGACTTACTAAAATGACATTTGTCAAGGTATGCATACATGTGAGAATACCTACTTAACCAAATAATTCCACCGAGAAATGGTGGAAAGGAATTCGGCATTGGAGTCCTTGACACCTGTGGACTTTTTTTTTTTTTTTTTTTTTTTTGGGGGGGGGGGGTACTTTCTCTCTTCAACTTATTTGATGCAAAAAGATGCCATTCCAGATGTAAGTGCAACTTTGAAATTTAGAATTGAAATAGGAACATGACCAAACCCCAGAAATTTGTACCCCCAGGAATGCTGATTCAAATTTCATTTTCTATCTTATCATGCTAACAGCATTCCTATCAATATGCCTGTGGTACTTGTGTAGCATTGTCCAGTAATAATGCATCTCCTTTTGTTGTATGCATACTTGTATTTCATGCTCTCTCCAGAAGTTATTGACAAAATCTATTTGCTGTGGATATTTTGTACAATCACCAGATTAAAAAAGTGTAAATCAGGTCTTTATGATAAGTATAAGTGTGTCAAATTTTGTACCTCTTTCAAAAAGCACGATGACTGTTGTAGTTATTATCATGAACCGCTTGTTAACACACACCGATTGTCATGTGTTAAAGTGATGAGGAGAGTGTTAGTAAATGCACAAACTTGTTGGAACAAAGGATGTTATGTGGTACCTACTGTGTTAATAAATGTGTGCTTTGTTTTACTGTGTGTGTGTGTGTGTGTGTGTGTGTGTGTATGTGTGTAGTGTATGTGTGTGTGGGCACATTCTTCGACAAGGAGAATAGAAATGAGATTCTCTTAGTAACGAATGAGGCAAGAATAATTTTGAAGCAGATCGGTCAGAAATGTTTAGATTTATGGTGCGTAAGCTTTTTTCAATAAATCGCCTTTGCACTCCATGTATGGAAGTGGAGAGCCAAAAGGAAAAAAAAGTGTGTGTGTGTGTATGTGTGTGTGCATATTTGTAGTGAGTCACTGCTTTTGCCAACCTACTGTCATGTCAAGTTGGTTTCAAGAAGAAATTTGTGAGCACACCTCAGACACCAGTTATAGAGATACAATGAATTCTTGTCATTAGTTACGTATTTGTAACATTAGGATACAAACAGTTTTTCTCTGTTGCTGTGTGTAAGTCATGTTAGAGAAAAGAAAAGACAGGGACTAGCAATGTATCTCCCAAATTTATGGATAAAATGAAAAGTTCTGTTGGGCCCCGTTTCATAAAAAGTTGATATGATAGCAACTCTTGCTGGAATGGCAATTGTCATAGTAACGACAATAATCCAGCTTCCTGATTGGCTGTTGCTATTGGAAGTTGCCATTCCAGCAAGAGTTGCCATCTTAACATCTTTTATGAAATGGAACATGTCTTTATACTTTGCATGAAAGCAAAGTGTGTTTACTTTGATGATTTACAGTCCTGCTTTGCAATATATGTTTGCTAATTACATATGCAGTTCTCCAACCACTTGTTAGTTCATTCATTCGTTCGTTCGTTCGTTCGTTCATTCATTCGTTCGTTCGTTCGTTCATTCATTCATATAGTTTTTCTATTTCCAGCAGAAATATAGAATATTTTACAAAAGTTGGATGCATAAATTACATTGCAATGTTATAATAAAGGAAATGTATAAGTTTGCAAAATTTTTGAAGTATATGGAAATGCTAGAAATGGGGAGGAATGCTAAAAAACAGTGCTTGTAGGGTGCATTCCACCCATATGTAATAAAACAAATCATGTGATTGATATACTGATATACATAAAAAGTGGAATTGCAAAACAAACTAAGACTTGGCTAGGAAACCTAACTAACCCAAAATAATTACCCTAAACAAATCCCTACATTTAGTCACTGTCATGCAGTAGAGAAGGAAGAGAGAGAGAAAGAAAGAGAGGGAGAGAGAGAGAGAGGGAGGGAGAGAGGGAGAGAGAAACTAATGTGGTGTAAAGAAAAAAAGGGAGAGGACTATAAACAAAACGAGAATTAATGGATGGTTAGAGGTGGTCAGCAACAATTCAGAAAACTGTGAGAGACATTATACATGTATGTATATATGTGTGTGTGTGTGTGTGTATATATATATATATATATATATATATATGTATATATATATATATATATATATATATATATATATATATATATATATATATATATAGGAGAGTTTATATCTTACATATAACAGATTTTATCAGGAATCTTTCATATAAATATGGATGAGTAATCAAAAATCTATAGGCCTATCAGCCTTATAAGGCCTATTCATTATTTCCCAGCTCAACTATAGTACATGCATTATGAGTCCTCCCAAATGTTCATTTTATTTACAAAATTCTAAGTGTAGTCTCACATACCATGATACTGTGATGAAATTATTCAATATTATTCCAATCCTAGCACACAAATCCGTAAGACATACTGGCCCAGATATTTGGAATAGACGTCCACTTGAATTACGTAACATTAAGTCTATTCATTCATTTAAAAAAGCGGTAAAGAAAATGTTGATTTCACAGCACCGGTGATACTTTCTGTAGAAACACTTGATGACTCATTCTTTGTTCATTGTTGTATCTATTATGTTTTTTTCTTTCTGAGTCTCTGCACATGCGGATGCACCTGCAGTATACTGTGCTCCTCTGATCCACTGGGATTCATTCCTTCTCTGTTGTTCATTATTCATGTTATGTCGGGGAAATCATGGTTCACCTTAACGTCATGCCCTGAAAGGGCACATAGAAATTTATGCTGCATGTGTATATATAGATGATTGCTTTTTGTCTTCTTCTTCTCCTTCTCTCTCCTTCTCATTCAATGTAAGTTTTACATGACAAAAGCAACACTTATTATGTGAATACATCACTGTAATTTATTAGTATAAATACAGTATGTGCATGTATGTATGTGTCTATGGTATAGAGGTATGTCGAGTTGATCTGGCGAGTCTAGTATCGGGAGGTTCTATCATCCCCTCCCCTTCCATTCTCTTCTCTCTCTCTCTCTCTCTCTCTCTCTCTCTCTCTCTCTCTCTCTCTCTCTCTCTCTCTCTTTCTAACCCTTATTCCACGAGCATCATGTTGGACCCTCTTCTTTTTCTTCATTGTAATGTTATTTGTTATCGGTTGCCAAACAGTCAAGCTTTGTGCTTATTATTGGCAATCGTTCTGTATGCAAATTATTAACATGTTACTCATGTACTACAGATGAATTGTATAATTGATGAAAATGATGAAAATTGTTGAAAGTATACTACCGGTATTTTGTACTTTGTTAATGAAATTGCAGAAAGTTGATGTATTTGGAAAAAAAATGGCATACAGAGAATAAATAAATCAAATCAAAATCAAATCAAATCTATCACCTCCCCCCCCCCCCCCAAAAAAAAGTCACTCTATATAAGTTTAATGCTCACATTTATTTTAGCAATGCCACTTGAGATACAAGATCAAATACGTCGCATCAAAATATGGTAATGTAAATTGGGTTTATGATTGTCGGCATTAAAAAGTTAGTACACTGTAGAACAATGTAGTTGAAGAGTGCATACAAACATACTGGCACTAATCCCGCCAACCACCGCGCCCTAACCACCACTAACCACCAGCATCGATCCAGGGCTCCGCCGGGCCGCGTGTTTTTTTAGACGGCACAGATTGGGGAAACTAAAAATCTATCGGGGACCCTATCCCTAAACCTAACCCTAATCCTAATCCTAACCCTAACCATCAAACCCTAACCCTAACCCTAACCCTAACCCTAACCCTAACCCCAACCCTAACCCTAACCATAACCATAACCAACGCCGCCGGGCCAGTGCCGTAATTTAAGAGAGTCTGGCCAACTGCTAATTTGGACGCCATGTCGTTATCGCGCGTATTACGCGTCACATGATTAGCGTGTACGCTCAGACGTAACAAAATAACCAAGCCAAATAAGGGGCAGTTAACAATGGGCATTGCGTATAAGCGCACTTCAGTAACGACATGGCGCCTGTAGATCACGGGACCAGCTTTTGACCAATCACAGGCTTCAAAACAAGTTTCGTGAAATTGACATGGGTTTTGAATGTACAACATGAGATTTATGAACCCACCCTGTCAGGGCGACCCTTATGTTCCTGACCAGATTTGGGGGTCTTACGTTGGTATATGTCGCATGGGGGCGCTGCTAGCACAAAAACGAGCACATGAACCCCCACTTTTCATGATTTTTCTGGAATGATTAAGCCTTTTTCTACAATTTGGTGCAGTTTCGTGAAAATGACATGGGTTTTGAATGTACAGCATGAGATTTATGAACCCACCCTGTTAGGGCGACTTTGGATAGGTTCCTGACCAGATTTTGGGGTCGTACTATAGTATATGTCGCATGGGGGCGCTGCTAGCACAAAAACGAGCACATGGACCCTCACTTTTGATTGTTTTTCTGGTATTAGTGAGCCTTTTTCTACAATTTGGTCAATTTTCATGAATTTGACATGGGTTTTGAATGTACAGCATAAGTTTTATGAACCCACCCTGTCAGGGCATCCCTGCATAGGTTCCTGACCAGATTTTGGGGACTTACGATGATATTATGTCGCATAGGGGCGCTGCTAGCACAAAAACGAGCACATGAACCCCCACTTTTGATTGTTTTTCTGGAATAAGTAAGCCTCTGTCTACAATTTGGTAAAGTTTCGTGAAATTGACATGGGTTTTGAATGTACAGCATAAGTTTTATGAACGTTGTCCTTTTGCTCACCCCTAACAGAAAACGTCGATGAGAAGGATTTGAGAGATTTCGGTGTTTTCTGCCGCGTGAGGGCGCTGCTTGCTGAAGAATGAGAGTGTAAACCCTAAATTTAAAACCTTTTCCTCGTTTTGGGTACCCTTTTCTGCAATTCTTGCAAATTTGGAGAAAATAACATGGATTTTGAAAGAATTATGGGGATTTACGTTTGTCATTGCACATTTTGTTGCCAATCATGGTCTTGATCATGTAACGCTATCATTTTGGTACAGGACGGCAGATTAGTCATATTCTTCAAAGTCCCGTAGAAGAAAAACAAGCACATGAACCTATGGTTTTATTTACATATTTGGGCTTCGGATGAGTCAAAGTTACGGTATGGAAAGTTTCAAGAAAATGACATGGGTTTCACTTTAACTGAGGAACGTCCTTAATATACGGCACTGCGCCGGGCTAGCGCCAGCATACACAGCGCGCAGCATCGCGCTGCGGCGCACAGCTGGAATCGTGAAGCGCATCAAGCGGGAAATACAATCGTGAAGACCTGTGAGTCAGAAAGGTGATTATGAAGCAATTGAATAATGAAAAATGATTGAAGAATCTTGATAGTTTTTTGAAAGTCTGTTTTTCAGTGTAAAAACTGTGCAAAGTATAAATTTTGTTTGAGTATTCGCTATTTCTAATGCGTTATTGTTTGGCCCAGTTTCAATTGCCTCGTCCTGTAGTCCCACCTACTGCTTAACATGTCTCCTTTATCCGGAAACCAACGAGATGACTGCAACATTGAAGAAATTGAGTGCAATAGCAAGCTAACTCAGACCTGTGAGTGAATCATATGACCTCGATGCACACGTATATATTAACTGAACAGACAACAAACTATAAATTTAAGGAAATTCACATAATTCATTGAATTTCATCGTATCTGTTTAGAGTCCTTTGTAGGGTGCCCGAACATCAAGGACACTCGTTCAGAACACAGTTCCCCTTTTTAAAATACGTGTTAATCAATGTGAAAAATCTTCGCACCATCGCGTACGCACACGTACGTCAAAATGAATGACCTATTTAGAACTGGATCCTCCAGTCCAGAAAGAATGGCGCTAATGACATGTAATGATCAATAGATTTACTTTGAATGCACTTTTTTTTTACTCCATCATGCACATACTGTGGTGTCTTGACTGACAGCCAGGCCAGACTAGGCTGGCGACCACACACAAGTAATTTAGATGAACTAATGAAGCACGCTCAAGCAAGACCAGGTAGTCCAGGCAGACCGTCTAAGATGACCACTGGATAATTGGATATAAGATCATATGTCGACCTAGCTACACGCAGCCGCTGTAGGGACAGCGGCTGCACCTCTATTCCTTCGCAGACGTTGTCATTTTTCAGTGTGGTTGTGCGACTCCTTCATGAATATCTTTATTAATCGTGGAAAACTAAAATACAAGGAATTATCGTAATCTATGATAATCATTCAATAATCGGTATACGATTTTTTGTTTAATCATGTCAAAAACTCACCGAAATCTGTGGCTGAAATGAGGTCTGTAAACGTCCTTATTGCTTCACTCCTCATCTGCGTGTTATTTGAATGGCATTCACTCTCGTATTACAACGTACAACGTAGGTAGTCGGAGAGGCGCCCTCTAGCTCTCCGACTACCAACTTTGTACGTTGTAGTATACGAGAGTGAATGCCATTCAAATAACACGCAGATGAGGAGTGAAGCAATAAGGACGTTTACAGACCTCATTTCAGCCACAGATTTCGGTGAGTTTTTGACATGATTAAACAAAAAATCGTATACCGATTATTGAATGATTATCATAGATTACGATAATTCCTTGTATTTTAGTTTTCCACGATTAATAAAGATATTCATGAAGGAGTTGCACAACCACACTGAAAAATGACAACGTCTGCGAGGGAATAGAGGTGCAGCCGCGTCGCTTCGCGACAGCGGCTGCGTGTAGTTAATGTCGACCCATCGTTTGTATACAATGTCCATCAACTATACCCACCTGTAAATAGGTTGTACAATACCAGCCAAAAGTACAGCTGGCTGCCAGACATCAATAAAGTTAGACCCACTGCAAACCTGCTCTGTGTGCATATAGTCATTCTTCGTGTGAGAGAAGAATACTACACATACATACAGTGTACACCTACTCCTCAGTCCTATGATTAGTCTTCTTCTTCTTCTTCATCATGATGGTTAGTTTAGTCTCAGGGTTTGTTGTGGCAAAAAAAGAATGGCAGTGGAGTACAAAACTGCTTCCTCTAGCCGGGCTCTATCTGTTCCTTCTTACCACTGTACCAGATCTGTCCCCAGTCATGGCTGGCACGGTAAAGGCCATTGACAGGCGGTCAGTCCATCAGATCTGTTCTGGCCAGGTTGTCCTCAATCTGGCCACGGCCATCAAGGAGCTGGTAGAAAATAGTTTGGATGCAGGAGCAACCAACATTGGTGAGTCCACTGAAGTTAAAACAAGCAGACGATTTAAGTTCATTTGTGGTCCAAATCTACCCTATCAACATCAATCACTGGTATAATTAGTGCAATTTTTTATAAGTGATGGAAATGCATTGTTTAAATGTTAAACATTTTACCATATGATATTTGTTGTTAACTCTGACTAATGGATTTAGCCATTGTTACTTTATCATTTAATATTCTTTACTTTGTCTGAAATTGAAAAATAGTCTTATGCTGATTTGTGACATCACAGATATGTACATAAACAGAGGACAGTAGAGTTTTGATTTCTGCACAGAGACAAATGAGACTAATTGTTTCTAAGCTAGATTTTATCATTTTTCAGTAATTATGATACACAGAGAAAGTTGACCAGCACTGCTGTCGCCATTTACTGTTCTATCATGTAAGCACAAGTATGCACACCAGAGCACAGGGAATAATAATGATAAGAATTAAATCACTTTCACTTGCCTGGTCAGCAGAGAGATGCAATATTTTTGTTTGTCATATGTCATTATGGTATGTTTTGAGAAATTAAGCATTTTTTTCATTTATTATTGTTAAATTCATTTCTCTACACTGCTCACTCGCCAGAAATCAAGCTGAAGGAGTATGGCAGCGAATCTCTTGAAGTCTCTGACAATGGATCAGGAGTGGAGGAGAGTAACTTCCAGGGGCTCAGTAAGAAATGATATTGTTACGGTCAAGTTCACACAAATGAATGCAAGGCGGTCTAAGTGAATTGAAATAGATAAATCTTCCAAAGCTTTATTAGGAGTTTTGCTTTACAATCAGTTTCCAACCGTAATAATCATTCTTGCTTAGAGCATCTCAATGAAATTAAGCATAACAATTCAAGGTTCCATGGGATCGTTTCAATGAAAGGTAACTTAAATGTACAGATAATGTAAAACCTGGCCAGGGTTTTACCCTAAGAGAACCAACGTCGGGGCCAAACTCGTCTGCCACGTGGCGGGGAGGCGATGCTAGACGCTATCACATGGAGAACGCGTCAATGAATGGGGTTGTCAACGAATCAGTGGGCGATGCTATCCCTGGTTGGTTTGCAGTTCCGCAGCTGTGCCGGACAGAAGGGCGTTGGCCACTGGGTGCTGGACGCCTTTCACACTGTCTTAAAGCCCTGGATCTACGTTGGCGTGGCTCCCACTGGTTGCCGTGTAGCTTAGCATTGCCTCCTGACCGCATGGTGGTTCGCCTGGCCAAGTCGACAGAATTATCGTTGTCGTCGAGGGAAAACAAGCTAGCAGGATGGCATCTCCCGGATTGCTCTGCATTTTAATTCAGTTTGATAGCAGAATAATTGTTTTAAGGAAAGCACTTTCTCTCAAGACCATGGACGAGAACGTTGAGAAGGCTATAGCGGTCCTATTGAACCGGCATCTGATTGTAGACTACTCTGTCTTAAATGGACATACTTTTAAGCAGAGCCTACGAGAAATGAATATCCCACATTTCCACATCTGTGAGGAATCATAAACATTTCAGAAGCAGCAGGTGAAGGTGTGATAATGAGCCAATCCAGTTTTTATACCAGTTGATGATTGCCTACTCTGACAGCAGTTTCAAACATGAATATGATTAATCATAGATTGTCATCAGGCAGATTAAACCTCAGTGAAAAGCAAGCCTGTAACAAAGTAAATCACCCATACATGCATGAATTGGCATGTGATGTTTGACATATTTTCAACAAGTTATCTTCACTTTCCCAGGCTACCCTGGAGTAAAAAAACAAAAACAAAAAGCAAAAAAATGAATAGATAGATACTATATGCAAGTGATAGAATCAAGGACAATGGTTTTTGTTTATTTACATGCTTGTGTCTTTGGTTGTTATGGTGTTGGTATGAATATTGTAGATTATGGATTCACCTGTTTGTTTATGTTTGTAGCTCTCAAGCACCACACGTCCAAGCTGAGCGACTTCTCAGACCTGAGCACAGTGGCCACGTTTGGGTTCCGGGGAGAAGCTCTTAGTTCATTGTGTGCCCTCAGGTATGATCTTTCGCATTTTGGTCAGTCCAAGTAACATACGTTCACCACCAAGTCTAGAAATTGCATAAAACACAATGTTCAGTAGAATTTTAGGACTATCATGATCTTTTTTATCATTAGCAGGCCATTCAGTTAAAAAACAACAAATTTTCAATAAACATTTATTATTTTACCTTCATATGTTCAAACATTGATATCAGTCTGGCGTTACATACATTTGCCCCCAAATTGTCATTTTGACACGTCATTTTGACAAAAATTCTAATAGACTGCTTGTTCGAAGCAATTTTGGGGCAAAGTTTTCTCTAATTACAGAAATTGTGCTCTGTATGGGGGGGGGGGGGGGGGGAATAACGCACATTGGAAACAGAAATTAACCCGGCATCCCTGAAATGTACCCTTTTACTATGGAAATACCCTCCAATTCTGCCCTCACATTCTGCTACAGTGATCTCATAATTGTGACATGTCACCAGTCTGCTGCTGTTGGAACCAAGTTGACCTATGACCACGATGGATGGATCCTCCACCAAGCTCCCTGCCCAAGACAGGTACAGACTGTATTACAATAGGGAGCTTTAGATTTTAGATGCGCGGACGTTCAAAGGAAAAAAACATGTTCTGAGCGTGCGCAGAAGCGCGCGTAAAGTCAATCTATTTTTAGCTTGCGTCGCCTGAGTTTTTCACTACGCGTACTGGGCTATTTTCACGTCCGCACAGTTTGCGACGTAGAGAGCTTCTTCACGCATATTATATGGGGGCACGATTTTATTTTTTATACGTTGCGTCCCAGCGTAATCTAAAGCTACTTTTCCACACGACGCAGGGAGAGGAGAACGTCCAGCGCACTCGTCTCAAACGTCTGCGCGTCAAATCTAAAGATCCCTAATGGCTGAGTCACTTGCGCCCGTATTTTGTTTGAGAAGACCTGGTCCCTGTTTCAGAAAAGATGTTAGGATAACAACTCTTGCTAGAAGAGCAACTTCACGCAGCAACAACCAATCAGGAAGCTTGATTCTTGTTACTATGACAATTGCCATTCCAGCAAGAGTTGCTGTCCTAGCTACTTTTTATGAAATGGAGCCCTGTTCTATAGAGACAATTGTGGACATAGAGAGAGTTTTTTTTTTTTCACTTGTGCAATGAAATGCATGAGTTTATCTCATGTGTTGTTACAAAATCACATGATAGTCTGCATGATGTTTGTAATTTCCAATCCACCTTTATCCATTGGTTGGTTTAATCATTCAGGATTGTAGTAATCCAGAACAAAGCTAACAATGATATCATGTCATGTCAAGAGTAATTTAGTAACTAATGATGATAGCTTACTAACTAGTTAGAATGCAGGCCTTTCTGAGAAAATATGAATGTTACTTGTTAGTTCTCAAGTAATGATTGTATAAAGCTAGAATTTTCAGTGAATTTTGGTTGCACACTGACCCAGCCATAACTTCTTTCAGTGTGAGTCTTAGCTTGTGTTGTCCAATTCATTTTGTATTTTGCAGCAAGGTACCACTGTCATGCTCCAGAACCTGTTCTCGACTCTACCCGTCAGACACAAAGAATTCCTTAGGAACTTAAAGAAGGTACAAATAAGTGTGAACACATTTTCTTTAAATGATGACAAATAAAGCTACAATATAGCAAAAATAATGTCTCTCGTCTGAGGAAGGGTGGCTCAAAGCTTTCTCTTGTATTTCAAGCAGGTACTGAAAAGGGTTCTTTTTATTATGGAAAATGACATGAAATGCATGATCATCTATGTTGTTTTGTTTTTTGTAAAGGACAAGTTCACCTTCATAAACATAAGGATTGAGAAAATGCAACAATATTAGTAGAACACATCAGTGAAAGTTTGAGGAAAATTGGACAATCGATGCAAAAGTTATGATTTTTTTTTATTTTTGTGTTGGAACCGCTGGATGAGGAGACTACTACAGCTTGTGAGTCATATGCATACAACAGTATAAAGAAAATGTAAAAGAAAATTCAACATATTTTCGCTTTTTCGCATAATAAAAGAGCACTTGACTTGCCTCTTTCTAAAGGCAGGGGGAATAATATTACCCATAACATTTGTCGGAAACGAGTCAGGGGAATGTGTACTTTTTTCAAAAGATGGAATTTTGTGAAATTCTCTTTATATTTTCCTTATATTGTTGTACGCATGTGACATCTAAGTTATTCATACACTGCAGTAGTCTTCTGATCCAGCGGGTACTGCAAAAAAACTTCAAAAATTCATAACTTTTGAACGGATTGTCTGATTTTCCTCAAACTTTCAATTATGTGTTCTACTAATATTGCTACATTCTCTCAATCCTTATGTTTATGAAGGTGAACTTGTCCTTTAAATCATCTCTCACCAGTCCTAATGTGATTGATACAATTTTCTCAGTACACTGTTCAGTAAAAGTTGCAAAATCAATTTCTTCAATCTGCTACCAGCATTTATGAATTCTGTCAAGTAATTATTAACATCACAAATCATTGGAAGATACATTTTTGGCACACTGAAAGTCCCTTAACTCTTTATGTGCCACGTTCGCACGCCTGACTCAGTCGACGGCGTGCCAACTTTACATATTCTGCTCAAACGCACAAATCCACCCAAACAGATTGATAAATCGTCAAATACCACAGTACAATGAAAGTGTTTGTCTCGATTGAGTTCCTCTCACATATAGCTGGCACTTTATGTAATGATTGACCAGCAAGAAGTGTTCCCTACTGGATTAGCGTGTAAATTATGAGTTTCTGTTGCTGCTTTGTGTGCAAAAGTCATGCATTTACAGTCATGTAGCTATCGGTCATTTGAAAGCAAAACAATCATGTATTTGCCATACAATTTACGTCAAAGCAGGGCTTGGCACTTTCTCTACAACTTTGCTAACTAAATGTCAAGGTTTTAACGGAAATGTATAAAAGTTACATAGATTTGGAAAGCAGAATGCTTTCTCAAAGCATAACTGTTTTGGTGTCTCAGAATTATGTGGCACACAGGGGGTTTCCACCATGGCACATAAAGAGTTAAATATATCTTTTTATTGTTACTTTATGACAAAATCATATACAGTGATTGAAGACATGCCAGCACAGAGCACTTATCTACATTATCCAAGCCATCTGTACGGCAGTGATATAATTTGTATTTTTATGTTTTGTTTCAGGAATTCACCAAGATGGTCCAAGTCCTTCAAGCATACTGCATTATTGCATCAGGAGTGAAGCTGACGTGCACCAACCAGACTGGAAACGGGTGACAATAATGCACATTTTGATAATGAATAATAATGAATATTGATAGTGGAGTCTTATAAAGCGCTCGGTCCACCTATAAATTGCTACCAATTACTGCTCTTCCTTTTAATGTCTTCTTTAGTACTCCACCAGGAAGGTTATGTTTATGCTGTCACCGGCTTGTTTGCATGCTTTTTCATCACTATTGTTGCAGGGCGGTTTCAGAATTTAACTATGTATTCCACAGAGGATGCCCAGGATATTTTGGCAAGAAACAAAAACCAAAAGCAAAATATAAAGTAACCGTGTGACAGCTCTTAATATAACAAATGTGCCATTGTCTCTGATTCTCGCAATCAGGAAGAAATCTATTGTGGTATCAACTAATGGGACAGCAACGATGAAGGACAGTATCACCAATGTGTTTGGCTCTAAGCAGGTGAGTATCAATGCCTTCCATCTTACCTCTTTGCTTCTTTTCTTTGTTTGGAAATTGTTCGAGTGTCCTTGTCTCTACAATCTATGATGCCCATATTTTTTTTTTAAAGTTTTTGTTTGTATACATTATATTCATTTCAGATTCAGAGTCCAAAGTGGGGCACAAATCGTACATTTTCATCTTCTTCTGGCAAAATGCATGCTCAGATTTGCTGGAGTGTTAGAATACACATTTGTACAAATTTTTTTATAACCCTTTCATTACCACCTATTTCAAATTGCAGTACCCTTTTGATAACCCTTTAGTTCTCAGAGACTATACACCCTTTTATTTTGCAGACCACTATAATCCTTTCATTGCCAGCTCTTTCAAATTGCCGTACCCTTTTGATAAACCTTTCATTCTCAAAGTCCATACACCCTTTCATTTTGCAGTACAGTTTCTATAACCCTTTCATTGCCAGCCCTTTCAAATTGCAGTACCCTTTTGATAACCCTTTCATTCTCAGAGTCTATACACCCTTTCATTTTGCAGTACAGTTTTTAAAACCCTTTCATCGCCATCTCTTTCAAATTGCAGTACCCTTTAAATAACCCTTTCATTCTCAAAGTCTATACACCCTTTCATTTTGGAGTACAATTTCTATAACCCTTTCATTGCCATCCCTTTCAAATTTCAGCACTCTTTTGATAACCCTTTCATTCTCAAAGTCTATACACCGTTTCATTTTGCAGAACAGTTTCTATAACCCTATCATTGCCAGCATTTCAAATAGCAGTACCCTTTAAATAACCCTTTCATTCTCAGAGTCTATAAACCCTTTCATTTTGCAGTACAGTTTCTGTAACCCTTTCATTGCCATCTCTTTCAAACTGCAGTACCCTTTCAATAACCCTTTTATTCTTGGAGTCTATACACCCTTTCATTTTGGAGTACAATTTCTATAACCCTTTCATTGCCATCCCTTTCAAATTTCAGCACTCTTTTGATAACCCTTTCATTCTCAAAGTCTATACACCGTTTCATTTTGCAGAACAGTTTCTATAACCCTATCATTGCCAGCATTTCAAATAGCAGTACCCTTTAAATAACCCTTTCATTCTCAGAGTCTATACACCGTTTCATTTTGCAGAACAGTTTCTATAACCCTTTCATTGCCAGCTCTTTCAAATTGCCGTACCCTTTTGATAAACCTTTCATTCTCAGAGTCTATACACCCTTCATTTTGCAGAACAGTTTCTATAACCCTTTCATTGCCAGCCCTTTCAAATTGCAACACTCTTTTGGTAACCCTTTCATTCTCAAAGTCTGTACACCCTTCATTTTGCAGAACAGTTTCTATAACCCTATCATTGCCAGCATTTCAAATAACAGTACCCTTTTGATAACCCTTCAATTCTCAGTACCTCTTTATACCCTTTCATTTGACAGAACAGTTTCTATAACCCTTTCATTCCCAGCCCTTTCAAATTGCAGTACTCTTTTGATAATCCTTTCATTCTCAGAGTCTATACACCCTTTCATTTGCAGAGCAGTTTCTATGACCCTTTCATTGCCAGCTCTTTCAAATTGCAGTACCCTTTCAATGACCCTTTTATTCTCCGTCTATACACCCTTTCATTTTGCAGTACCCTTTAAATAACCCTTTCATTCTCAAAGTCTATACGCCCTTTCATTTTGCAGAACAGTTTCTATAACCCTTTCATTGCCAGCATTTTCAAATTGCAGTACCCTTTTGATAACCCTTTTATTCTCAGAGTCTATACACCCTTTCATTTTGCAGTACAGTTTATAAAACCCTTTCATTGCCAGCCCTTTCAAATTGCAACACTTTTTTGATAACCCTTTCATTCTCAAAGTCTATACACCCTTTCATTTTGCAGTACAGTTTCTATAACCCTTTCATTGCCAGCCCTTTCAAATTGCAGCACTCTTTTCATAACCCTTTCATTCTCGAAGTCTATACACCCTTTCACTTTGCAGTACAGTTTCTATAACCCTTTCATTGCCAGCCCTTTCAAATTGCAGTACCCTTTGAATAACCCTTTCATTCTCAGAATCTATACACCCTTTCATTTTGCAGTACAGTTTTTATAACCCTTTCATCGCCATCTCTTTCAAATTGCAGTAGCCTTTCAATAACCCTTTCATTCTCAGAATCTATACACCCTTTCATTTTGCAGTACAGTTTTTATAACCCTTTCATCGCCATCTCTTTCAAATTGCAGTAGCCTTTCAATAACCCTTTTATTCTCAGAGTCTATACACCCTTTCATTTTGCAGTACAGTTTCTATAACCCTTTCATTGCCAGCCCTTTCAAATTGCAACACTTTTTTGATAACCCTTTCATTCTCAAAGTCTATACACCCTTTCATTTTGCAGTACAGTTTCTATAACCCTTTCATTGCCAGCCCTTTCAAATTGCAGCACTCTTTTGATAACCCTTTAATTCTCAAAGTCTATACACCCTTTCACTTTGCAGTACAGTTTCTATAACCCTTTCATTGCCAGCCCTTTCAAATTGCAGTACCCTTTGAATAACCCTTTCATTCTCAGAATCTATACACCCTTTCATTTTGCAGTACAGTTTTTATAACCCTTTCATCGCCATCTCTTTCAAATTGCAGTAGCCTTTCAATAACCCTTTTATTCTCAGAGTCTATACACCCTTTCATTTTGCAGTACAGTTTCTATAACCCTTTCATTGCCAGCCCTTTCAAATTGCAACACTCTTTTGGTAACCCTTTCATTCTCAAAGTCTGTACACCCTTCATTTTGCAGAACAGTTTCTATAACCCTTTCATTGTCAGCATTTCAAATAACAGTACCCTTTAAGTAACCCTTTCATTCTCAGAGTCTATACACCCTTCATTTTGCAGAATAGTTTCTATAACCCTATCATTGCCAGCATTTCAAATAACAGTACCCTTTTGATAACCCTTCAATTCTCAGTACCTCTTTACACCCTTTCATTTGGCAGAACAGTTTCTATAACCCTTTCATTCCCAGCCCTTTCAAATTGCAGTACCATTTTGATAATTCTTTCATTCTCAGAGTCTATACACCCTTTCATTTGCAGAGCAGTTTCTATGACCCTTTCATTGCCAGCTCTTTCAAATTGCAGTACCCTTTCAATGACCCTTTCATTCTCCATCTATACACCCTTTCATTTTGCAGTACCCTTTAAATAACCCTTTCATTCTCAAAGTCTATACACCCTTTCATTTTGCAGAACAGTTTCTATAACCCTTTCATTGCCAGCATTTTCAAATTGCAGTACCCTTTTGATATCCCTTTTATTCTCAGAGTCTATACACCCTTTCACTTTGCAGTACAGTTTCTATACCCCTTTCATTGCCATCTCTTTCAAATTGCAGTACCCTTTCAATAACCCTTTTATTCTCAGAGTCTATACACCCTTTCATTTTGCAGTACAGTTTCTATAACCCTTTCATTGCCAGCCCTTTCAAATTGCAACACTCTTTTGGTAACCCTTTCATTCTCAAAGTCCATACACCCTTTCATTTTGCAGTACAGTTTCTATAATCCTTTCATTGCCAGCCCTTTCAAATTGCAGCACTCTTTTGATAACCCTTTCATTCTCAAAGTCTATACACCCTTTCACTTTGCAGTACAGTTTCTATAACCCTTTCATTGCCAGCGCTTTCAAATTGCAGTACCCTTTAAATAACCCTTTCATTCTCAAAGTCTATACACCCTTTCATTTTGGAGTACAATTTCTATAACCCTTTCATTGCCATCCCTTTCAAATTTCAGCACTCTTTTGATAACCCTTTCATTCTCAAAGTCTATACACCGTTTCATTTTGCAGAACAGTTTCTATAACCCTATCATTGCCAGCATTTCAAATAGCAGTACCCTTTAAATAACCCTTTCATTCTCAGAGTCTATACACCGTTTCATTTTGCAGAACAGTTTCTATAACCCTTTCATTGCCAGCTCTTTCAAATTGCCGTACCCTTTCAATAACCCTTTTATTCTCAGAGTCTATACACCCTTTCATTTTGCAGTACAGTTTCTATAATCCTTTCATTGCCAGCCCTTTCAAATTGCAGCACTCTTTTGATAACCCTTTCATTCTCAAAGTCTATACACCCTTTCACTTTGCAGTACAGTTTCTATAACCCTTTCATTGCCAGCGCTTTCAAATTGCAGTACCCTTTAAATAACCCTTTCATTCTCAAAGTCTATACACCCTTTCATTTTGGAGTACAATTTCTATAACCCTTTCATTGCCAGCCCTTTCAAATTGCAACACTCTTTTGGTAACCCTTTCATTCTCAAAGTCTGTACACCCTTCATTTTGCAGAACAGTTTCTATAACCCTATCATTGCCAGCATTTCAAATAACAGTACCCTTTTGATAACCCTTCAATTCTCAGTACCTCTTTATACCCTTTCATTTCACAGAACAGTTTCTATAACCCTTTCATTCCCAGCCCTTTCAAATTGCAGTACTCTTTTGATAATCCTTTCATTCTCAGAGTCTATACACCCTTTCATTTGCAGAGCAGTTTCTATGACCCTTTCATTGCCAGCTCTTTCAAATTGCAGTACCCTTTCAATGACCCTTTTATTCTCCGTCTATACACCCTTTCATTTTGCAGTACCCTTTAAATAACCCTTTCATTCTCAAAGTCTATACACCCTTTCATTTTGCAGAACAGTTTCTATAACCCTTTCATTGCCAGCATTTTCAAATTGCATTACCCTTTTGATAACCCTTTTATTCTCAGAGTCTATACACCCTTTCATTTTGCAGTACAGTTTATATAACCCTTTCATTGCCAGCCCTTTCAAATTGCAACACTTTTTTGATAACCCTTTCATTCTCAAAGTCTATACACCCTTTCATTTTGCAGTACAGTTTCTATAACCCTTTCATTGCCAGCCCTTTCAAATTGCAGCACTCTTTTGATAACCCTTTCATTCTCGAAGTCTATACACCCTTTCACTTTGCAGTACAGTTTCTATAACCCTTTCATTGCCAGCCCTTTCAAATTGCAGTACCCTTTGAATAACCCTTTCATTCTCAGAATCTATACACCCTTTCATTTTGCAGTACAGTTTTTATAACCCTTTCATCGCCATCTCTTTCAAATTGCAGTAGCCTTTCAATAACCCTTTCATTCTCAGAATCTATACACCCTTTCATTTTGCAGTACAGTTTTTATAACCCTTTCATCGCCATCTCTTTCAAATTGCAGTACCCTTTCAATAACCCTTTTATTCTCAGAGTCTATACACCCTTTCATTTTGCAGTACAGTTTCTATAACCCTTTCATTGCCAGCCCTTTCAAATTGCAACACTTTTTTGATAACCCTTTCATTCTCAAAGTCTATACACCCTTTCATTTTGCAGTACAGTTTCTATAACCCTTTCATTGCCAGCCCTTTCAAATTGCAGCACTCTTTTGATAACCCTTTAATTCTCAAAGTCTATACACCCTTTCACCTTGCAGTACAGTTTCTATAACCCTTTCATTGCCAGCCCTTTCAAATTGCAGTACCCTTTGAATAACCCTTTCATTCTCAGAATCTATACACCCTTTTATTTTGCAGTACAGTTTTTATAACCCTTTCATCGCCATCTCTTTCAAATTGCAGTAGCCTTTCAATAACCCTTTTATTCTCAGAGTCTATACACCCTTTCATTTTGCAGTACAGTTTCTATAACCCTTTCATTGCCAGCCCTTTCAAATTGCAACACTCTTTTGGTAACCCTTTCATTCTCAAAGTCTGTACACCCTTCATTTTGCAGAACAGTTTCTATAACCCTATCATTGTCACCATTTCAAATAACAGTACCCTTTAAGTAACCCTTTCATTCTCAGAGTCTATACACCCTTCATTTTGCAGAATAGTTTCTATAACCCTATCATTGCCAGCATTTCAAATAACAGTACCCTTTTGATAACCCTTCAATTCTCAGTACCTCTTTACACCCTTTCATTTGGCAGGACAGTTTCTATAACCCTTTCATTCCCAGCCCTTTCAAATTGCAGTACCATTTTGATAATTCTTTCATTCTCAGAGTCTATACACCCTTTCATTTGCAGAGCAGTTTCTATGACCCTTTCATTGCCAGCTCTTTCAAATTGCAGTACCCTTTCAATGACCCTTTCATTCTCCATCTATACACCCTTTCATTTTGCAGTACCCTTTAAATAACCCTTTCATTCTCAAAGTCTATACGACCTTTCATTTTGCAGAACAGTTTCTATAACCCTTTCATTGCCAGCATTTTCAAATTGCAGTACCCTTTTGATATCCCTTTTATTCTCAGAGTCTATACACCCTTTCACTTTGCAGTACAGTTTCTATACCCCTTTCATTGCCATCTCTTTCAAATTGCAGTACCCTTTCAATAACCCTTTTATTCTCAGAGTCTATACACCCTTTCATTTTGCAGTACAGTTTCTATAACCCTTTCATTGCCAGCCCTTTCAAATTGGAACACTCTTTTGGTAACCCCTTCATTCTCAAAGTCTATACACCCTTCATTTTGCAGTACAGTTTCTATAACCCTATCAGTGCCAGCCCTTTCAAATAACAGTACCCTTTAAATAACCCTTTCATTCTCAGAGTCTATACACCCTTCATTTTGCAGAATAGTTTCTATAACCCTATCATTGCCAGCATTTCAAATAACAGTACCCTTTTGATAACCCTTCAATTCTCAGTACCTCTTTACACCCTTTCATTTGGCGGAACAGTTTCTATATCCCTTTCATTCCCAGCCCTTTCAAATTGCAGTACCATTTTGATAATCCTTTCATTCTCAGAGTCTATACACCCTTTCATTTGCAGAGCAGTTTCTATGTCCCTTTCATTGCCAGCTCTTTCAAATTGCAGTACCCTTTCAATGACCCTTTTATTCTCAAAGTCTATACACCCTTTCACTTTGCAGTACAGTTTCTATAACCCTTTCATTGCCAGCCCTTTCAAATTGCAGTACCCTTTCAATAACCCTTTTATTCTCAGAGTCTATACACCCTTTCATTTTGCAGTACAGTTTCTATAACCCTTTCATTGCCAGCCCTTTCAAGTTGCAACACTCTTTTGGTAACCATTTCATTCTCAAAGTCTATACACCCTTTCATTTTGCAGTACAGTTTCTATAATCATTTCATTGCCAGCCCTTTCAAATTGCAGCACTCTTTTGATAACCCTTTCATTCTCAAAGTCCATACACCCTTTCATTTTGCAGTACAGTTTTTAAAACCCTTTCATCGCCATCTCTTTCAAATTGCAGTACCCTTTCAATAACCCTTTTATTCTCAGAGTCTGTACACCCTTTCATTTTGCAGTACAGTTTCTATAATCCTTTCATTGCCAGCCCTTTCAAGTTGCAACACTCTTTTGGTAACCATTTCATTCTCAAAGTCTATACACCCTTTCATTTTGCAGTACAGTTTCTATAATCCTTTCATTGCCAGCCCTTTCAAATTGCAGCACTCTTTTGATAACCCTTTCATTCTCAAAGTCTATACACCCTTTCATTTTGCAGTACAGTTTCTATAATCCTTTCATTGCCAGCCCTTTCAAATTGCAGCACTCTTTTGATAACCCTTTCATTCTCAAAGTCCATACACCCTTTCATTTTGCAGTACAGTTTTTAAAACCCTTTCATCGCCATCTCTTTCAAATTTCAGTACCCTTTCAATAACCCTTTTATTCTCAGAGTCTATACACCCTTTCATTTTGCAGTACAGTTTCTATAACCCTTTCATTGCCAGCCCTTTCAAGTTGCAACACTCTTTTGGTAACCATTTCATTCTCAAAGTCTATACACCCTTTCATTTTGCAGTACAGTTTCTATAATCCTTTCATTGCCAGCCCTTTCAAATTGCAGCACTCTTTTGATAACCCTTTCATTCTCAAAGTCCATACACCCTTTCATTTTGCAGTACAGTTTTTAAAACCCTTTCATCGCCATCTCTTTCAAATTGCAGTACCCTTTCAATAACCCTTTTATTCTCAGAGTCTATACACCCTTTCATTTGGCAGAACAGTTTCTATAACCCTTTCATTCCCAGCCCTTTCAAATTGCAGTACCATTTTGATAATCCTTTCATTCTCAGAGTCTATACACCCTTTCATTTGCAGAGCAGTTTCTATGACCCTTTCATTGCCAGCCCTTTCAAATTGCAGCACTCTTTTGATAACCCTTTCATTCTCAAAGTCTATACACCCTTTCACTTTGCAGTACAGTTTTTATAACCCTTTCATTGCCAGCCCTTTCAAATTGCAGTACCCTTCAAATAACCCTTTCATTCTCAGAATCTATACACCCTTTCACTTTGCAGTACAGTTTCTATACCGCTTTCATTGCCATCTCTTTCAAATTGCAGTAGCCTTTCAATAACCCTTTTATTCTCAGAGTCTATACACCCTTTCATTTTGCAGTACAGTTTCTATAACCCTTTCATTGCCAGCCCTTTCAAATTGCAACACTTTTTTGATAACCCTTTCATTCTCAAAGTCTATACACCCTTTCATTTTGCAGTACAGTTTCTATAACCCTTTCATTGCCAGCCCTTTCAAATTGCAGCACTCTTTTGATAACCCTTTCATTCTCAAAGTCTATACACCCTTTCACTTTGCAGTACAGTTTCTATAACCCTTTCATTGCCAGCCCTTTCAAATTGCAGTACCCTTTGAATAACCCTTTCATTCTCAGAATTTATACACCCTTTCATTTTGCAGTACAGTTTTTATAACCCTTTCATCGCCATCTCTTTCAAATTGCAGTAGCCTTTCAATAACCCTTTTATTCTCAGAGTCTATACACCCTTTCATTTTGCAGTACAGTTTCTATAACCCTTTCATTGCCAGCCCTTTCAAATTGCAACACTCTTTTGGTAACCCTTTCATTCTCAAAGTCTGTACACCCTTCATTTTGCAGAACAGTTTCTATAACCCTATCATTGTCAGCATTTCAAATAACAGTACCCTTTAAGTAACCCTTTTATTCTCAGAGTCTATACACCCTTTCATTTGGCAGAACAGTTTCTATTACCCTTTCATTCCCAGCCCTTTCAAATTGCAGTACCATTTTGATAATCCTTTCATTCTCAGAGTCTATACACCCTTTCATTTGCAGAGCAGTTTCTATGACCCTTTCATTGCCAGCCCTTTCAAATTGCAGCACTCTTTTGATAACCCTTTCATTCTCAAAGTCTATACACCCTTTCACTATGCAGTACAGTTTCTATAACCCTTTCATTGCCAGCCCTTTCAAATTGCAGTACCCTTCAAATAATCCTTTCATTCTCAGAATCTATACACCCTTTCACTTTGCAGTACAGTTTCTATACCCCTTTCATTGCCATCTCTTTCAAATTGCAGTACCCTTTCAATAACCCTTTTATTCTCAGAGTCTATACACCCTTTCATTTTGCAGTACAGTTTCTATAACCCTTTCATTGCCATCCCTTTCAAGTTGCAACACTCTTTTGGTAACCATTTCATTCTCAAAGTCTATACACCCTTTCATTTTGCAGTACAGTTTCTATAATCCTTTCATTGCCAGCCCTTTCAAATTGCAGCACTCTTTTGATAACCCTTTCATTCTCAAAGTCCATACACCCTTTCATTTTCCAGTACAGTTTTTAAAACCCTTTCATCGCCATCTCTTTCAAATTTCAGTACCCTTTCAATAACCCTTTTATTCTCAGAGTCTATACACCCTTTCATTTTGCAGTACCCTTTAAATAACCCTTTCATTCTCAAAGTCTATACAGCCTTTCATTTTGCAGTACAGTTTCTATAACCCATTCATTGTCAGCCCTTTCAAATTGCAGTACCCTTTTGATAACCCTTTCATTCTCAGAGTCTATACACCTTTTCATTTTGCAGAGCAGTTTCTATACTCCTTTCATTGTCAGCCCTTTCAAATTGCAGTACCCTTTTCATAACCCTTTCATTCTCAGAGTCTTTAAACCCTTTCATTTTGTAGTACAGTTTCTGTAACCCTTTCATTGCCATCTCTTTCAAACTGCAGTACCCTTTCAATAACCCTTTTATTCTTGGAGTCTATACACCCTTTCATTTTGCAGTACAATTTCTATAACCCTTTCATTGCCAGCCCTTTCAAATTGCAGCACTCTTTTGATAACCCTTTCACTCTCAAAGTCTATACACCCTTTCATTTGCAGAACAGTTTCTATAACTTTATCATTGCCAGCATTTCAAATAACAGTACCCTTTAAATAACCCTTTCATTCTCAGAGTCTATACACCCTTCATTTTGCAGAACAGTTTCTATAACCCTTTCATTGCCAGCATTTCAAATAACAGTACCCTTTTGATAACCCTTAAATTCTCAGAGTCTATACACCCTTTCATTTTGCAGAGCAGTTTCTATACTCTTTTCATTGTCAGCCCTTTCAAATTGCAGTACCCTTTTCATAACCCTTTCATTCTCAGAGTCTTTAAACCCTTTCATTTTGTAGTACAGTTTCTGTAACCCTTTCATTGCCATCTCTTTCAAACTGCAGTACCCTTTCAATAACCCTTTTATTCTTGGAGTCTATACACCCTTTCATTTTGCAGTACAATTTCTATAACCCTTTCATTGCCAGCCCTTTCAAATTGCAGCACTCTTTTGATAACCCTTTCACTCTCAAAGTCTATACACCCTTTCATTTGCAGAACAGTTTCTATAACTTTATCATTGCCAGCATTTCAAATAACAGTACCCTTTAAATAACCCTTTCATTCTCAGAGTCTATACACCCTTCATTTTGCAGAACAGTTTCTATAACCCTTTCATTGCCAGCATTTCAAATAACAGTACCCTTTTGATAACCCTTAAATTCTCAGAGTCTATACACCCTTTCATTTGCGGAGCAGTTTCTATAACCCTTTCATTGCCAGCTCTTTCAAATTGCAGTACCCTTTCAATGACCCTTTTATTCTCAGTCTATACACCCTTTCATTTTGAAGTACCCTTTAAATAACCCTTTCATTCTCAAAGTCTATACACCCTTTCATTTTGCAGTACATTTTCTATAACCCTTTCATTGCCAGCATATTTAAATTGCAGTACCGTTTTGATAACCCTTTTATTCTCAGAGTCTATACACCCTTTCATTTTGCAGTACAGTTTATATAACCCTTTCATTCGCAGCCCTTTCAAATTGCCACACTCTTTTGATAACCCATTCATTGCCAGCCCTTTTAAATTGCAGCACTCTTTTGATAACCCTTTCATTCTCAGAGTCTATACACCCTTTCATTTTGCAGTACAGTTTCTATAACCCTTTCATTGCCAGCCCTTTCAAATTGCAGTACCCTTTCAATAAGCCTTTTATTCTCTGAGTCTATACACCCTTCATTTTGCAGAACAGTTTCTATAACCCTTTCATTGCCAGCATTTCAAATAACAGTACCCTTTTGATAACCCTTCAATTCTCAGAGTCTATACACCCTTTCATTTGCGGAGCAGTTTCTATAACCCGTTCATTGCCAGCTCTTTCAAATTGCAGTACCCTTTCAATGACCCTTTTATTCTCAGTCTATACACCCTTTCATTTTGAAGTACCCTTTAAATAACCCTTTCATTCTCAAAGTCTATACACCCTTTCATTTTGCAGTACATTTTCTATAACCCTTTCATTGCCAGCATATTTAAATTGCAGTACCCTTTTGATAACCCTTTTATTTTCAGAGTCTATACACCCTTTCATTTTGCAGTACAGTTTATATAACCCTTTCTTTGGCAGCCCTTTCAAATTGCAACACTCTTTTGATAACCCTTTCATTGCCAGCCCTTTTAAATTGCAGTACCCTTTCAATAACCCTTTCATTCTCAGAGTCTATACACCCTTTCATTTTGCAGTACAATTTCTATAACCCTTTCATTCCCAGCCCTTTCAAATTGCAGTACCCTTTCAATATCCCTTTCATTCTCAGAGTCTATACACCTTTTCATTTTGCAGAGCAGTTTCTGTACCCCTTTCATTCCCAGCCCTTTCATATTGCAGTGCTCTTTTCATAACCCTTTCAGTTTTAAAGTCTATAAATCCTTTCATTTTGCAGTACAGTTTCTATAACCCTTTCGTTCCCAGCCCTTTCAAATTGCAGTACTCTTTTGATATCCCTTTCATTCTCAAAGTCTATACACCCTTTCATTTTGCAGTGTAGTTTCTATAACCCTTTCATTGCCAGCTCTTTCAAATTTCAGTACCCTTTCAATGACCCTTTTATTCTCAGTCTATACACCCTGTCATTTTGAAGTACCCTTTAAATAACCCTTTCATTCTCAAAGTCTATACACCCTTTCATTTTGCAGTACATTTTCTATAACCCTTTCATTGCCAGCATATTTAAATTGCAGTACCCTTTTGATAACCCTTTTATTCTCAGAGTCTATACACCCTTTCATTTTGCAGTACAATTTATATAATCCTTTCATTGGCAGCCCTTTCAAATTGCAACACTCTTTTGATAACCCTTTCATTGCCAGCCCTTTTAAATTGCAGCACGCTTTTGATAACCCTTTCATTCTCAGAGTCTATACACCCTTTCATTTTGCAGTACAGTTTCTATAACCCTTTCATTGCCAGCCCTTTCAAATTGCAGTACCCTTTCAATAAGCGTTTTATTCTCAAAGTCTATACACCCTTTCACTTTGCAGTACAGTTTCTGTAACCCTTTCATTGCCATCTCTTTCAAACTGCAGTACCCTTTCAATAACCCTTTCATTCTCAGAGTCTATACACCCTTTCATTTTGCAGTACAATTTCTATAACCCTTTCATTGCCAGCCCTTTCAAATTGCAATACCCTTTCATTATCCCTTTCATTCTCAGAGTCTATACACCCTTTCATTTTGCGGTACAGTTTCTATAACCCTTTCATTGCCAGCCCTTTCAAATTGCAGTACCCTTTCAATATCCCTTTCATTCTCAGAGTCTATACACCTTTTCATTTTGCAGAGCAGTTTCTGTACCCCTTTCATTCCCAGCCCTTTCATATTGCAGTACTCTTTTCATAACCCTTTCAGTTTTAAAGTCTATAAATCCTTTCATTTTGCAGTACAGTTTCTATAACCCTTTCGTTCCCAGCCCTTTCAAATTGCAGTACTCTTTTGATATCCCTTTCATTCTCAAAGTCTATACACCCTTTCATTTTGCAGTGTAGTTTCTATAACCCTTTCATTGCCAGCTCTTTCAAATTGCAGTACCCTTTCAATGACCCTTTTATTCTCAGTCTATACACCCTGTCATTTTGAAGTACCCTTTAAATAACCCTTTCATTCTCAAATTCTATACACCCTTTCATTTTGCAGTACATTTTCTATAACCCTTTCATTGCCAGCATATTTAAATTGCAGTACCCTTTTGATAACCCTTTTATTCTCAGAGTCTATACACCCTTTCATTTTGCAGTACAATTTATATAACCCTTTCATTGGCAGCCCTTTCAAATTGCAACACTCTTTTGATAACCCTTTCATTGGCAGCCCTTTTAAATTGCAGCACGCTTTTGATAATCCTTTCATTCTCAGAGTCTATACACCCTTTCATTTTGCAGTACAGTTTCTATAACCCTTTCATTGCCAGCCCTTTCAAATTGCAGTACCCTTTCAATAAGCGTTTTATTCTCAAAGTCTATACACCCTTTCACTTTGCAGTACAGTTTATGTAACCCTTTCATTGCCATCTCTTTCAAACTGCAGTACCCTTTCAATAACCCTTTCATTCTCAGAGTCTATACACCCTTTCATTTTGCAGTACAATTTATATAACCCTTTCATTGGCAGCCCTTTCAAATTGCAACACTCTTTTGATAACCCTTTCATTGCCAGCCCTTTTAAATTGCAGCACGCTTTTGATAACCCTTTCATTCTCAGAGTCTATACACCCTTTCATTTTGCAGTACAGTTTCTATAACCCTTTCATTGCCAGCCCTTTCAAATTGCAGTACCCTTTCATTATCCCTTTCATTCTCAGAGTCTATACACCTTTTCATTTTGCAGAGCAGTTTCTGTACCCCTTTCGTTCCCAGCCCTTTCAAATTGCAGTACTCTTTTGATATCCCTTTCATTCTCAAAATCTATACACCCTTTCATTTTGCAGTGTAGTTTCTATAACCCTTTCATTGCCAGCCCTTTCAAATTGCAGTACTCTTTTGATAACCCTTTTATTCTCAGAGTCTATACACCCTTTCATTTTGCAGAGCAGTTTCGGTACCCCTTTAATTCCCAGCCCTTTCAAACTGCAGTACCCTTTCAATAACCCTTTTATTCTTGGAGTCTATACACCCTTTCATTTTGGAGTACAATTTCTATAACCCTATCATTGCCAGCCCTTTCAAATTGCAGCACTCTTTTGATAACCCTTTCATTCTCAAAGTCTATACACCCTTTCATTTGCAGAACAGTTTCTGTAACCCTATCATTGCCAGCATTTCAAATAACAGTACCCTTTAAATAACCCTTTCATTCTCAGAGTCTATACACCCTTCATTTTGGAGAACAGTTTCTATAACCCTTTCATTGCCAGCATTTCAAAGAACAGTACCCTTTCGATAACCCTTCAATTCTCAGAGTCTATACACCCTTTCATTTGCGGAGCAGTTTCTATAACCCTTTCATTGCCAGCTCTTTCAAAGTGCAGTACCCTTTCAGTGACCCTTTTATTCTCAGTCTATACACCCTTTCATTTTGAAGTACCCTTTAAATAACCCTTTCATTTTCAAAGTCTATACACTCTTTCATTTTGCAGTACATTTTCTATAACCCTTTCATTGCCAGCAGATTAAAATTGCAGTACCCTTTTGATAACCCTTTTATTCTCAGAGTCTATACACCCTTTCATTTCGCAGTACAGTTTATGTAACCATTTCATCGCAGCCCTTTCAAATTGCAACACTCTTTTGATAACCCTTTCATTCTCAAAGTCTATACACCCTTTCATTTTGCAGTACAGTTTCTATAATCCTTTCATTACCAGCCCTTTGAAATTGCAACACTCTTTTGGTAACCCTTTCATTCTCAAAGTCTATACACCCTTCATTTTGCAGAACAGTTTCTATAACCCTTTCATTGCCAGCATTTCAAATAACAGTACCCTTTTGATAACCCTTCAATTCTCAGAGTCTATACACCCTTTCATTTGCGGAGCAGTTTCTATAACCCGTTCATTGCCAGCTCTTTCAAATTGCAGTACCCTTTCAATGACCCTTTTATTCTCAGTCTATACACCCTTTCATTTTGAAGTACCCTTTAAATAACCCTTTCATTCTCAAAGTCTATACACCCTTTCATTTTGCAGTACATTTTCTATAACCCTTTCATTGCCAGCATATTTAAATTGCAGTACCCTTTTGATAACCCTTTTATTTTCAGAGTCTATACACTCTTTCATTTTGCAGTACAGTTTATATAACCCTTTCATTGGCAGCCCTTTCAAATTGCAGCACTCTTTTGATAATCCTTTCATTCTCAAAGTCTATACACCCTTTCATTTTGCAGTACAGTTTCTATAACCCTTTCATTGCCAGCCCTTTCAAATTGCAGTACCCTTTGAATAACCCTTCCATTCTCAGAATCTATACACCCTTTCATTTTGCAGTACAGTTTTTATAACCCTTTCATCACCATCTCTTTCAAATTGCAGTACGCTTTCAATAACCCTTTTATTCTCAAAGTCTATACACCCTTTCATTTTGCAGTACAGTTTCTATAACCCTTTCATTTCCAGCCCTTTCAAATTGCAACACTCTTTTGGTAACCCTTTCATTCTCAAAGTCTATACACCCTTTCATTTTGCAGTACAGTTTCTGTAACCCTTTCATTGCCATCTCTTTCAAACTGCAGTACCCTTTCAATAACCCTTTCATTCTTGGAGTCTATACACCCTTTCATTTTGCAGTACAATTTCTATAATCCTTTCATTGCCAGCCCTTTCAAATTGCAGCACTCTTTTGATAACCATTTCATTCTCAAAGTCTATACACCCTTTCATTTGCAGAACAGTTTCTATAACCCTATCATTGCCAGCATTTCAAATAACAGTACCCTTTAAATAACCCTTTCATTCTCAGAGTCTATACACCCTTCATTTTGCAGAACAGTTTCTATAACCCTATCATTGCCAGCATTTCAAATAACAGTACCCTTTAAATAACCCTTTCATTCTCAGAGTCTATACACCCTTCATTTTGCAGAACAGTTTCTATAACCCTTTCATTGGCAGCATTTCAAATAACAGTACCCTTTTGATAACCCTTCAATTCTCAGAGTCTATACACCCTTTCATTTGCGGAGTAGTTTCTATAACCCGTTCATTGCCAGCTCTTTCAAATTGCAGTACCCTTTCAATGACCCTTTTATTCTCAGTCTATACACCCTTTCATTTTGAAGTACCCTTTAAATAACCCTTTCATTCTCAAAGTCTATACACCCTTTCATTTTGCAGTACATTTTCTATAACCCTTTCATTGCCAGCATATTTAAATTGCAGTACCCTTTTGATAATCCTTTTATTCTCAGAGTCTATACACCCTTTCATTTTGCAGCACAGTTTCTTTAACCCTTTCATTGCCATCTCTTTCAAACTGCACTACCCTTTCAATAACCCTTTTATTCTTGGAGTCTATACACCCTTTCATTTTGCAGTACAATTTCTATAACCCTTTCATTGCCAGCCCTTTCAAATTGCAGCACTCTTTTGATAAGCCTTTCATTCTCGAAGTCTATACACCCTTTCATTTTGCAGAACAGTTTCTATAACCCTATCATTGCTAGCATTTTAAATAGCAGTACCCTTTAAATAACCCTTTCATTCTCAGAGTCTATACACCGTTTCATTTTGCAGTGTAGTTTCTATAACCCTTTCATTGTCAGCCCTTTCAAATTGCAGTACCCTTTTGATAACCCTTTTATTCTCAGAATCTATACACCCTTTAAATAACCCTTTCATTTGTCAAAGTCTATACACCCTTTCATTTTGCAGTGTAGTTTCTATAACCCTTTCATTGTCAGCCCTTTCAAATTGCAGTACCCTTTTGATAACCCTTTCCTTCTTAGTCTATACACCCTTTCATTTTGCAGAACAGTTTCTATAACCCTTTCATTGCCAGCCCTTTCAAATTGTAGTACCCTTTCAACAACCCTTTCATTCTCAGAGTCTATACACCCTTTTATTTGCAGAACAGTTTCTACAACCCTTTCATTGCCAGCTCTTTCAAATTACAGTACCCTTTAATTATCCCTTTCATTCTCAGAGTCTATACACCTTTTAACTAACCTTTTCATTCTCAAAGTCTATACACCCTTTCATTTTGCAGTGTACTTTCTATAACCCTTTCATTGCCAGCCCTTTCAAATTACAGTACCCTTTAAATAACCCTTTCATTCTCAGAGTCTATACACCCTTTCATTTTGCAGTACAGTTTCTGTAACCCTTTCATTGCCACCTCTTTCAAACTGCAGTACCCTTTAAATAACCCTTTCATTCTCAAAGTCTATACACCCTTTCATTTTGCAGTACAGTTTCTATAACCCTTTCATTTCCAGCCCTTTCAAATTGCAACACTCTTTTGGTAACTCTTTCATTCTCAAAGTCTATACACCCTTTCATTTTGCAGTACATTTTCTACAACCTGTTCATTGTCAGCCCTTTCAAATTGCAGTACCCTTTTGATAATCCTTTCATTCTCAGAGTCTATACACCTTTTCATTTTGCAGAGCAGTTTCTATATCCCTTTCATTGCCAGCATTTCAAATAGTAGTACCCTTTAAATAACCCTTTCATTCTCGAGAGTCTATAAACCCTTTCATTTTGCAGTACAGTTTCTGTAACCCTTTCATTGCCATCTCTTTCAAACTGCAGTACCCTTTTAATAACCCTTTTATTCTTGGAGTCTATACACCCTTTCATTTTGCAGTACAATTTCTATAATCCTTTCATTGCCAGCCCTTTCAAATTGCAGCACTCTTTTGATAACCATTTCATTCTCAAAGTCTATACACCCTTTCATTTGCAGAACAGTTTCTATAACCCTATCATTGCCAGCATTTCAAATAACAGTACCCTTTAAATAACCCTTTCATTCTCAGAGTCTATACACCCTTCATTTTGCAGAACAGTTTCTATAACCCTATCATTGCCAGCATTTCAAATAACAGTACCCTTTAAATAACCCTTTCATTCTCAGAGTCTATACACCCTTCATTTTGCAGAACAGTTTCTATAACCCTTTCATTGGCAGCATTTCAAATAACAGTACCCTTTTGATAACCCTTCAATTCTCAGAGTCTATACACCCTTTCATTTGCGGAGTAGTTTCTATAACCCGTTCATTGCCAGCTCTTTCAAATTGCAGTACCCTTTCAATGACCCTTTTATTCTCAGTCTATACACCCTTTCATTTTGAAGTACCCTTTAAATAACCCTTTCATTCTCAAAGTCTATACACCCTTTCATTTTGCAGTACATTTTCTATAACCCTTTCATTGCCAGCATATTTAAATTGCAGTACCCTTTTGATAATCCTTTTATTCTCAGAGTCTATACACCCTTTCATTTTGCAGCACAGTTTCTTTAACCCTTTCATTGCCATCTCTTTCAAACTGCAGTACCCTTTCAATAACCCTTTTATTCTTGGAGTCTATACACCCTTTCATTTTGCAGTACAATTTCTATAACCCTTTCATTGCCAGCCCTTTCAAATTGCAGCACTCTTTTGATAAGCCTTTCATTCTCGAAGTCTATACACCCTTTCATTTTGCAGAACAGTTTCTATAACCCTATCATTGCTAGCATTTTAAATAGCAGTACCCTTTAAATAACCCTTTCATTCTCAGAGTCTATACACCGTTTCATTTTGCAGTGTAGTTTCTATAACCCTTTCATTGTCAGCCCTTTCAAATTGCAGTACCCTTTTGATAACCCTTTTATTCTCAGAATCTATACACCCTTTAAATAACCCTTTCATTTGTCAAAGTCTATACACCCTTTCATTTTGCAGTGTAGTTTCTATAACCCTTTCATTGTCAGCCCTTTCAAATTGCAGTACCCTTTTGATAACCCTTTCCTTCTTAGTCTATACACCCTTTCATTTTGCAGAACAGTTTCTATAACCCTTTCATTGCCAGCCCTTTCAAATTGTAGTACCCTTTCAACAACCCTTTCATTCTCAGAGTCTATACACCCTTTTATTTGCAGAACAGTTTCTACAACCCTTTCCTTGCCAGCTCTTTCAAATTACAGTACCCTTTAATTATCCCTTTCATTCTCAGAGTCTATACACCTTTTAACTAACCTTTTCATTCTCAAAGTCTATACACCCTTTCATTTTGCAGTGTACTTTCTATAACCCTTTCATTGCCAGCTCTTTCAAATTACAGTACCCTTTAAATAACCCTTTCATTCTCAGAGTCTATACACCCTTTCATTTTGCAGTACAGTTTCTGTAACCCTTTCATTGCCACCTCTTTCAAACTGCAGTACCCTTTAAATAACCCTTTCATTCTCAAAGTCTATACACCCTTTCATTTTGCAGTACAGTTTCTATAACCCTTTCATTTCCAGCCCTTTCAAATTGCAACACTCTTTTGGTAACTCTTTCATTCTCAAAGTCTATACACCCTTTCATTTTGCAGTACATTTTCTACAACCTGTTCATTGTCAGCCCTTTCAAATTGCAGTACCCTTTTGATAATCCTTTCATTCTCAGAGTCTATACACCCTTTCATTTTGCAGTGTACTTTCTATAACCCTTTCATTGCCAGCTCTTTCAAATTACAGTACCCTTTAAATAACCCTTTCATTCTCAGAGTCTATACACCCTTTCATTTTGCAGTACAGTTTCTGTAACCCTTTCATTGCCACCTCTTTCAAACTGCAGTACCCTTTAAATAACCCTTTCATTCTCAAAGTCTATACACCCTTTCATTTTGCAGTACAGTTTCTATAACCCTTTCATTTCCAGCCCTTTCAAATTGCAACACTCTTTTGGTAACTCTTTCATTCTCAAAGTCTATACACCCTTTCATTTTGCAGTACATTTTCTACAACCTGTTCATTGTCAGCCCTTTCAAATTGCAGTACCCTTTTGATAATCCTTTCATTCTCAGAGTCTATACACCTTTTCATTTTGCAGAGCAGTTTCTATATCCCTTTCATTGCCAGCATTTCAAATAGTAGTACCCTTTAAATAACCCTTTCATTCTCGAGAGTCTATAAACCCTTTCATTTTGCAGTACAGTTTCTGTAACCCTTTCATTGCCATCTCTTTCAAACTGCAGTACCCTTTCAATAACCCTTTTATTCTTGGAGTCTATACACCCTTTCATTTTGCAGTACAATTTCTATAACCCTTTCATTTCCAGCCCTTTCAAATTGCAGCACTCTTTTGATAACCCTTTCATTCTCAGAGTCTATACACCCTTTCATTTTGCAGAACAGTTTCTATAACCCTATCATTGCCAGCATTTCAAATAGCAGTACCCTTTAAATAACCCTTTCATTCTCAGAGTCTATACACCGTTTCATTTTGCAGAACAGTTTCTATAACCCTTTCATTGCCAGCCCTTTCAAATTGCAGTACCCTTTTGATAGCCCTTTTATTCTCAGAATCTATACACCCTTTCAATAAGCCTTTCATTCTCAAAGTCTATACACCCTTTCATTTTGTAGTGTAGTTTCTATAACCCTTTCAATGTCAGCCCTTTCAAATTGCAGTACCCTTTTGATAACCCTTTCCTTCTTAGTCTACACACCTTTTCATTTTGCAGAGCAGTTTCTATAACCCTTTCATTGCCAGCCCATTCAAATTGCAGTTCTCTTTTGATAACCCTTTTATTGTCAGAGTCTATACATCCTTTCATTTGCAGAACAGTTTCTATAACCCTTTCATTGCCAGCCCTTTCAAATTGCAGTACCCTTTCAACAACCCTTTCATTCTCAGAGTCTATACACCCTTTTAATTGCAGAACAGTTTCTACAACCCTTTCATTGCCAGCTATTTCAAATTACAGTTCCCTTTTGATATCCCTTTAATTTTCAGAGTCTATACACCGTTTCATTTTGCAGAACAGTTTCTATAACCCTTTCATTGCCAGCTATTTCAAATTACAGTTCCCTTTTGATATCCCTTTCATTTTCAGAGTCTATACACCGTTTCATTTTGCAGAACAGTTTCTATAACCCTTTCATTGCCAGCCCTTTCAAATTGCAGTACTCTTTTGATAACCCTTTCATTCTCTGAGTATATACACCCTTTCATTTGCAGAACAGTTTCTATAACCCTTTTATTGCCAGCTATTTCAAATTACAGTTCCCTTTTGATATCCCTTCCATTTTCAGAGTCTATACACTGTTTCATTTTGCAGAACAGTTTCTACAACCCTTTCAATCCCAGCTATTTCAAATTACAGTTCCCTTTTGATATCCCTTTCATTTTCAGAGTCTATACACCGTTTCATTTTGCAGAACAGTTTCTATAACCCTTTCATTGCCAGCCCTTTCAAATTGCAGTACTCTTTTGATAACCCTTTCATTCTCTGAGTATATACACCCTTTCATTTGCAGAACAGTTTCTATAACCCTTTTATTGCCAGCTCTTTCAAATTACAGTACCCTTTAAATAACCCTTTCATTCTCAGAGTCTATACACCCTTTCATTTTGCAGTACAGTTTCTATAACCCTTTCGTTCCCAGCCCTTTCAAATTGCAGTACTCTTTTGATATCCCTTTCATTCTCAAAGTCTATACACCCTTTTATTTTGCAGTATAGTTTTTATAACCCTTTCATCACCATCTCTTTCAAATTGCAGTACCCTTTCAATAACCCTTTTATTCTCAAAGTCTATACACCCTTTCATTTTGCAGTACAGTTTCTATAACCCTTTCATTCCCAGCCCTTTCAAATTGCAGTACTCTTTTCATAACCCTTTCAGTCTCAAAGTCTATACACCCTTTCATTTTGCAGTACAGTTTCTATAACCCTTTCATTGCCAGCGCTTTCAAATTGCAGTACCCTTTAAATTACCCTTTCATTCTCGAGAGTCTATAAACCCTTTCATTTTGCAGTACAGTTTCTGTAACACTTTCATTGCCATCTCTTTCAAACTGCAGTACCCTTTCAATAACCCGTTTATTCTTGGAGTCTATACACCCTTTCATTTTGCAGTACAATTTCTATAACCCTTTCATTGCCAGCGCTTTCAAATTGCAGTACCCTTTAAATAACCCTTTCATTCTCGAGAGTCTATAAACCCTTTCATTTTGCAGTACAGTTTCTGTAACCCTTTCATTGCCATCTCTTTCAAACTGCAGTACCCTTTCAATAACCCTTTTATTCTTGGAGTCTATACACCCTTTCATTTTGCAGTACAATTTCTATAACCCTTTCATTGCCAGCCCTTTCAAATTGCAGCACTCTTTTGATAATCCTTTCATTCTTGAAGTCTATACACCCTTTCATTTTGCAGAACAATTTCTATAACCCTTTCATTGCCAGCCCTTTCAAATTGCAGTACCCTTTTGATAACCCTTTTATTCTCAGAATCTATACACCCTTTAAATAACCCTTTCATTCTCAAAGTCTATACACCCTTTCATTTTGCAGTGTAGTTTCTATAACCCTTTCATTGTCAGCCCTTTCAAATTGCAGTACCCTTTTGATAACCCTTTCCTTCTTAGTCTATACACCCTTTCATTTTGCAGAACAGTTTCTATAACCCTTTCATTGCCAGCCCTTTCAAATTGTACAAACTGTAGTACCCTTTCAACAACCCTTTCATTCTCAGAGTCTATACACCCTTTTATTTGCAGAACAGTTTCTACAACCCTTTCCTTGCCAGCTCTTTCAAATTACAGTACCCTTTAATTATCCCTTTCATTCTCAGAGTCTATACACCTTTTAACTAACCTTTTCATTCTCAAAGTCTATACACCCTTTCATTTTGCAGTGTACTTTCTATAACCCTTTCATTGCCAGCCCTTTCAAATTACAGTACCCTTTAAATAACCCTTTCATTCTCAGAGTCTATACACCCTTTCATTTTGCAGTACAGTTTCTGTAACCCTTTCATTGCCACCTCTTTCAAACTGCAGTACCCTTTAAATAACCCTTTCATTCTCAAAGTCTATACACCCTTTCATTTTGCAGTACAGTTTCTATAACCCTTTCATTTCCAGCCCTTTCAAATTGCAACACTCTTTTGGTAACTCTTTCATTCTCAAAGTCTATACACCCTTTCATTTTGCAGTACATTTTCTACAACCTGTTCATTGTCAGCCCTTTCAAATTGCAGTACCCTTTTGATAATCCTTTCATTCTCAGAGTCTATACACCTTTTCATTTTGCAGAGCAGTTTCTATATCCCTTTCATTGCCAGCATTTCAAATAGTAGTACCCTTTAAATAACCCTTTCATTCTCGAGAGTCTATAAACCCTTTCATTTTGCAGTACAGTTTCTGTAACCCTTTCATTGCCATCTCTTTCAAACTGCAGTACCCTTTCAATAACCCTTTTATTCTTGGAGTCTATACACCCTTTCATTTTGCAGTACAATTTCTATAACCCTTTCATTTCCAGCCCTTTCAAATTGCAGCACTCTTTTGATAACCCTTTCATTCTCAGAGTCTATACACCCTTTCATTTTGCAGAACAGTTTCTATAACCCTATCATTGCCAGCATTTCAAATAGCAGTACCCTTTAAATAACCCTTTCATTCTCAGAGTCTATACACCGTTTCATTTTGCAGAACAGTTTCTATAACCCTTTCATTGCCAGCCCTTTCAAATTGCAGTACCCTTTTGATAGCCCTTTTATTCTCAGAATCTATACACCCTTTCAATAAGCCTTTCATTCTCAAAGTCTATACACCCTTTCATTTTGCAGTGTAGTTTCTATAACCCTTTCAATGTCAGCCCTTTCAAATTGCAGTACCCTTTTGATAACCCTTTCCTTCTTAGTCTACACACCTTTTCATTTTGCAGAGCAGTTTCTATAACCCTTTCATTGCCAGCCCATTCAAATTGCAGTTCTCTTTTGATAACCCTTTTATTGTCAGAGTCTATACATCCTTTCATTTGCAGAACAGTTTCTATAACCCTTTCATTGCCAGCCCTTTCAAATTGCAGTACCCTTTCAACAACCCTTTCATTCTCAGAGTCTATACACCCTTTTAATTGCAGAACAGTTTCTACAACCCTTTCATTGCCAGCTATTTCAAATTACAGTTCCCTTTTGATATCCCTTTCATTTTCAGAGTCTATACACCGTTTCATTTTGCAGAACAGTTTCTATAACCCTTTCATTGCCAGCTATTTCAAATTACAGTTCCCTTTTGATATCCCTTTCATTTTCAGAGTCTATACACCGTTTCATTTTGCAGAACAGTTTCTATAACCCTTTCATTGCCAGCCCTTTCAAATTGCAGTACTCTTTTGATAACCCTTTCATTCTCTGAGTATATACACCCTTTCATTTGCAGAACAGTTTCTATAACCCTTTTATTGCCAGCTATTTCAAATTACAGTTCCCTTTTGATATCCCTTCCATTTTCAGAGTCTATACACTGTTTCATTTTGCAGAACAGTTTCTACAACCCTTTCAATCCCAGCTATTTCAAATTACAGTTCCCTTTTGATATCCCTTTCATTTTCAGAGTCTATACACCGTTTCATTTTGCAGAACAGTTTCTATAACCCTTTCATTGCCAGCCCTTTCAAATTGCAGTACTCTTTTGATAACCCTTTCATTCTCTGAGTATATACACCCTTTCATTTGCAGAACAGTTTCTATAACCCTTTTATTGCCAGCTCTTTCAAATTACAGTACCCTTTAAATAACCCTTTCATTCTCAGAGTCTATACACCCTTTCATTTTGCAGTACAGTTTCTATAACCCTTTCGTTCCCAGCCCTTTCAAATTGCAGTACTCTTTTGATATCCCTTTCATTCTCAAAGTCTATACACCCTTTTATTTTGCAGTATAGTTTTTATAACCCTTTCATCACCATCTCTTTCAAATTGCAGTACCCTTTCAATAACCCTTTTATTCTCAAAGTCTATACACCCTTTCATTTTGCAGTACAGTTTCTATAACCCTTTCATTCCCAGCCCTTTCAAATTGCAGTACTCTTTTCATAACCCTTTCAGTCTCAAAGTCTATACACCCTTTCATTTTGCAGTACAGTTTCTATAACCCTTTCATTGCCAGCGCTTTCAAATTGCAGTACCCTTTAAATTACCCTTTCATTCTCGAGAGTCTATAAACCCTTTCATTTTGCAGTACAGTTTCTGTAACACTTTCATTGCCATCTCTTTCAAACTGCAGTACCCTTTCAATAACCCATTTATTCTTGGAGTCTATATACCCTTTCATTTTGCAGTACAATTTCTATAACCCTTTCATTGCCAGCGCTTTCAAATTGCAGTACCCTTTAAATAACCCTTTCATTCTCGAGAGTCTATAAACCCTTTCATTTTGCAGTACAGTTTCTGTAACCCTTTCATTGCCATCTCTTTCAAACTGCAGTACCCTTTCAATAACCCTTTTATTCTTGGAGTCTATACACCCTTTCATTTTGCAGTACAATTTCTATAACCCTTTCATTGCCAGCCCTTTCAAATTGCAGCACTCTTTTGATAACCCTTTCATTCTTGAAGTCTATACACCCTTTCATTTTGCAGAACAATTTCTATAACCCTTTCATTGCCAGCCCTTTCAAATTGCAGTACCCTTTTGATAACCCTTTTATTCTCAGAATCTATACACCCTTTAAATAACCCTTTCATTCTCAAAGTCTATACACCCTTTCATTTTGCAGTGTAGTTTCTATAACCCTTTCATTGTCAGCCCTTTCAAATTGCAGTACCCTTTTGATAACCCTTTCCTTCTTAGTCTACACACCTTTTCATTTTGCAGAACAGTTGTTATAACCCTTTCATTGCCAGCTCTTTCAAATTAAAGTACCCTTTAAATAACCCTTTCATTCTCAGAGTCTATACACCCTTTCATTTTGCAGAGCAGTTTCAGTACCCCTTTCATTCCCAGCCCTTTCAAACTGCAGTACCCTTCAAATAACCCTTTCATTCTCAGAATCTATACACCCTTTCATTTTGCAGTACAGTTTCTATACCGCTTTCATTGGCAGCCCTTTCAAATTGCAGTACCCTTTCAACAACCCTTTTTTTCTCTGAGTCTATACACCCTTTCATTTTGCAGTGCAATTTCTATAACCCTTTCATTGCCAGCCCTTTCAAATTGCAGCACTCTTTTGATAACCCTTTCATTCTCAAAGTCTATACACCCTTTCATTTGCAGAACAGTTTCTATAACCCTATCATTGCCAGCATTTCAAATAACAGTACCATTTTGATAACCCTTCAATTCTCAGAGTCTATACACCCTTGCATTTGCGGAGCAGTTTCTATAACCCTTTCATTGCCAGCTCTTTCAAATTGCAGTACCCTTTCAATGACCCTTTTATTCTCAGTCTATACACCCTTTCATTTTGAAATACCCTTTAAATAACCCTTTCATTCTCAAAGTCTATACACCCTTTCATTTTGCAGTACAGTTTCTATAACCCCTTCATTGCCAGCATATTTAAATTGCAGTACCCTTTTGATAACCCTTTTATTCTCAGAGTCTATACACCCTTTCATTTGCAGTACAGTTTCTATAACCCTTTCATTGCCAGCCCTTTTAAATTGCAGCACTCTTTTGATAACCCTTTTATTCTCAGAGTCTATACACACTTTCATTTTGCAGTACATTTTCTATAACCCTTTCATTGCCAGCCCTTTCAAATTGCAGTACCCTTTAAAAAGCCCTTTCATTCTCAGAATCTATACACCCTTTCATTGTGCAGTACAGTTTTTATAACCCTTTCATCGCCATCTCTTTCAAATTGCAACACTCTTTTGGTAACCCTTTCATTCTGAAAGTCTATACACCCTTTCATCTTGCAGTACAGTTTCTATAACCCGTTCATTGTCAGGCCTTTCAAATTGCAGTACTCTTTTGATAATCCTTTCATTCTCAGAGTCTATAATACACCTTTTCATTTTGCAGAGCAGTCTCTATACCCCTTTCATTGTCAACCCTTTCAAATTGCAGTACCCTTTTCATAACCCTTTCATTCTCAGAGTCTATAAACCCTTTCATTTGGCAGTGCAGTTTCTGTAACCCTTTCATTGCCATCTCTTTCAAACTGCAGTACCCTTTCAATAACCCTTTTATTCTTGGAGTCTATACACCCTTTCATTTTGCAGTACAATTTCTATAACCCTTTCATTGCCAGCCCTTTCAAATTGCAGCACTCTTTTGATAACCCTTTAATTCTCAAAGTCTATACACCCTTTCATTTGCAGAACAGTTTCTATAACCCTATCATTGCCAGCATGTCAAATAACAGTACCCTTTAAATAACCCTTTCATTCTCAGAGTCTATACACCCTTCATTTTGCAGAACAGTTTCTATAACCCTTTCATTGCCAGCATTTCAAATAACAGTACCCTTTCAATAACCCTTCAATTCTCAGAGTCTATACACCCTTTCATTTGCGGAGCAGTTTCTATAACCCTTTCATTGCCAGCTCTTTCAAATTGCAGTACCCTTTCAATGACCCTTTTATTCTCAGTCTATACACCTTTTCATTTTGAAGTACCCTTTAAATAACCCTTTCATTCTCAAAGTCTATACACCCTTTCATTTTGCAGTACATTTTCTATAACCCTTTCATTGCCAGCATATTTAAATTGCAGTGCCCTTTTGATAACCCTTTTATTCTCAGAGTCTATACACCCTTTCATTTTGCAGTACAGTTTATATAACCCTTTCATTGCCAGCTCTTTCAAATTACAGTTCCCTTTTGATATCCCTTTCATTTTCAGAGTCTATACACCGTTTCATTTTGCAGAACAGTTTCTATAACCCTTTCATTGCCAGCCCTTTCAAATTGCAGTACTCTTTTGATAACCCTTTCATTCTCAGAGTCTATACACCCTTTCATTTGCAGAACAGTTTCTATAACCCTTTCATTGCCAGCTCTTTCAAATTACAGTTCCCTTTTGATATCCCTTTCTTTTTCAGAGTCTATGCACCGTTTCATTTTGCAGAACAGTTTCTGTACCCCTTTCATTCCCAGCCCTTTCAAATTACAGTTCCCTTTTGATATCCCTTTCATTTTTAGAGTCTATACACCGTTTCATTTTGCAGAACAGTTTCTGTACCCCTTTCATTCCCAGCCCTTTCAAATTGCAGTGCTCTTTTCATAACCCTTTCATTCTCAAAGTCTATAAACCCTTTCATTTTGCAGTACAGTTTCTATAAACCTTTCGTTCCCAGCCCTTTCAAATTGCAGTACTCTTTTCATAACCCTTTCATTCTCAAAGTCTATAAACCCTTTCATTTTGCAGTACAGTTTCTATAAACCTTTCATTCCCAGCCCTTTCAAATTGCAGTACCCTTTTGATAACACTTTCATTCTCAGTATCTTAATACACCCTTACATTTTTCAGGACAGTTTCTTTAACCCTTTCATTACCATCTCTTTCAAATTGCAGTACCCTTGTAATAACCCTTTAATTTTGAAGAATGCTATAACCCTTGATCTTGATTTTGATGCGCGACTGTTCTAAGCCCTGGTAGAATAAAAGAATTGTTTCATGCTTTCTGAACTTATCAGATGCAGAGTCTCCTTGAGTTCAATCAGTGTGAGCCCACGGCCGAGATGTGTGAGGAGTTTGGCATCAAACCCGAGAAACTCGACAAAATCCCATTCAGGTACAGTGCGTCAAGAATTACTCCCATTTTTTGCTACTCATTGCCCTGTTCCTCAGTAGTTCAGGAGGAATTGATTAGTGCTAATTCCAGTCATATGAGACCTGCATGTATCTGTGTGTTTAGATATACTTTTTTTTTCTCAAAAAGACTCATGTATCTATCCTTATCCAAGCATTCTTGGATGATTGCAGTAACACTTGCCGTCGTGTACACAAACCCATCATTTGAAAGCAGTGGTGTCCCCATTCTGAGTGTGTGAATGTTTGTGTATCTGTGTGATGTGTTCTCAGTCAATGCTCTTTGTTGAATGTTAGTAGTAAAGTTCCTTTCCCATCTGAGATACTGTGTCAAATGTGTTCTCAAAACTTTGTGTTTGTTTCTGACAATGGTTGCATCCCAGGGGGTGTTTCACATAGATGCACTTAAATCTAAGTTTGACTTAAATCACACTCAAGCTATGGATGGCCATCACTTCCCCCATGTGAAAATGGAATTCCCCCTGAAGTACAAAGGGTACTAATTGGCATGCACAAGGGGCATGAATGGGAAGCTATAAACCAATTCCAACTAAAGTTGAAATTAGTCTAAAGGTTGTGAAACACCCCCTGGACTCATGAAATACTGCCTCACCACAGTATGACAGGCTTCATCTCAAAGTCTGACCACGGACAGGGGAGGAGTGCCGCAGACAGACAATATTACTTCATCAACAGACGACCCTGCGACTTCCCAAAGGTAACGACCACCAAGAACCTGGTTCTGACGCTAAAATTACAGTAGCGAAAGAAGATATGTGTCATTATATTGTTGTGTGTCCATTAATTGCACCAACAGTAAAAGGGCTTTGAAATCAAATATATTATGCCTCTTCATTTACATATGTTTAATTTTATAAGGATCATCATTTTATATTACAAAGTGGACAAATACTGCTTAGAAGGCCTAGCAAGAAAAAGTGTTTGACAAATTGAATAAAGTTATATGATTATTTTATTTGGAAAATAATAATATTTATAAATGATGTATTTATCACCAATTTTCTGTCTTTCAGCTTCAATCAGTAACAGTTGAAAGTGATAGACCGAAATCTTGACACCTGTTCGATTTGAGTTTTAGTGCTCGTATTATATTACAACAATTTGCTTGTAGTTTTATTTTATAGTTCTAGATTATGATGTTTCTACTTTCTCGTCTATTCGAGATCAGTGAAAATATGCTGAGTGTGAATCTGTCAAAGACATTGCATGACCTTTTCCTCACTTTCATGACGTAGACACCTTAAGAAAACATTCCTTCAAATGAAATTATCAGTTACCAAAGTAATCTTACATGAATAGCAAGGTTAATTTTCCACCTTCATCAAATTACAACATCTCAAAGGTGTAGATATTTGTTTACCTGCTCTTGACATAAGTGTGACATCAACAACTTTCAGACAGTGAATGCTGGGAAAAGATATATTTCTGCATCCACACTTTAGGGCACTGTTTCATGAAAGTTGTCAGCCCTGACAAGTTGTCAGTCTCTGACAATTTGAGTAAAATCCTTGGCCTTGATTGGCTGAGAAGCTCTGGTCACCGACTTACCACGGTAACTGTCAGAGACTGATAACTTGTCAGGGCTGACAACTTTCATGCAACGGTCCCCTGGTTTCCTTGTACAGTTGAACCTCTCTTATCCGGCCTCCCTTTATCCGGATCTCTCTATTATACGGACGCAATCTCGCCATGATTTTTTTTTTAAATAATTACGGGAGGAAAGGGGGATTCCCAACTCCTCGAGAACTCCTACACAAACACACATGAATTACATATTACTTCCAACATGATTAACATATATACATTACATCAAGTTTCCTTCCAAATTGCTTACCTTCAGACATTTTAATATCCCCAAACATCCCCAAATCATCGCATTTTGAAGCGTGATTTCGTCGACTCGTACTGTTTATTTTCAAGATCTACTTGATAATTTCTTAATAATTATTTAGGTAAATCATCCCAAGAATTTATAAAAGAAAATGATTTAATTCTTGCAAACACGAACCTCTATTTTGGGGTCTGTTACTGAGTGTAACAATGAAAAGGTTGCAGTATACACATTACTACATGTGGTACTACAATGGGCTACATCAGTACATGTGTATGTATATGTACCGGTACATGTATAAAGCATTGAGTCTCCCGTATCCGGCCAAATCCCTTATCCGGATGAGCCCCGGTCCCGACTTGTCCGGATACGAGAGGTTCAACTGTACATATTATCTCTCTTCCTTGAAACAGGTGAGCAAGCAAATCAATGAAGTGTACCACATGTACAACAGGCATCAGTATCCCTTTGTTGTGCTGGACATCTCCCTGGCAAAAGGTTTGCTATACTGTATTCCCCGTAAAAATGACCCCCTCCAAAACAAACAAACAAACAAACAAACAAAGAGGTCAAGAACATCTGCCTGGCAAAAGGTTTGCTATATTCTCTGTAAAAATGACCCCCTCTAAAACAAACAAGGAGGTCAAGAATGGAGTATATATGAGCCAGGCATGATGTATGGTGATTGGATGGAAACCACAGTCCTTGTTCACTTTCAAGATGCACTGTTGCTTCATTGTGCATTGCAACAATTATATAAATGATATATTTCGAAGTGTTTTTATTTCGCATCTTGACTGATATTAGCGAAATTTACATCTCTGGGAAAAATTGCCTCTGATAATATAACATTTCAGAAGTTGCGTGCATTTAAAGGGATCGTATAGTTTTGGCTGAGACCTGATTTCAGGTTTGTAACATTTTTGGTGAGATAATGTAAACCTCTTATGAAATATAAAAGAGCATGTAATTCTATAAGGAATTCAACGTTTATTTGATGCGAATTGGTTTTGAAATGGCTGAGATATCAAAAAAAGAGCGATTCTAATAAAGTGTGGGACCCACACTGTATTACGATCGCTTTGTTTTACTTTGTTTTTGGATGTTTCAGTCATTCCAAACCCGATTTTCATCAAATAAACTTTGAATTCCTCTTAAAATGGTATGCTCTGTACTATATCATAAGTTTTTTCTTGGTATCTCGCAAAAAGTTAAAAGCCCAATTCTCATCTCCACCATTACTGTACCATTCCTGTAAAGTTATACCTCTTTCACATTTATTCGTGCATACCTGTGTCTGGAGCAGAGTTTTGTACTGTTATTTTTTCCTCCAGCTTTTGTACCATCAGCTTTCATATTATACATTGATATAATAATTGCATTATTTTTCAATCAAAACAGATTTCAGCTATTGGAATCTAAATAATTTCTGCTTACCAAAACTTCACCTGGGCGGTATAGTTGGCAACCATTATTAACAAGCATTATTCTTTCCCTCAAATGGCGTCTCCTTATAGATGTCATATGCCGTCCAAGTTATGTATGTTAAATTCTAACGATCAGTTGCATCCGAGAGAGGCAGCTAAAAATTGGGGGAAGGGGGGAGAGCTAAAGCAAAAAAATATGTCTGCTATATTTCTTGTCAGGAAAAGGCGAATAAATGGAGTGTGGTAATGCATTGTAATACATGTCATTTGTATGCCCTGTGATTTTCTCTTCATTATTGCAGATGCAGTGGATGTTAACGTGACTCCAGACAAGAGAAAAATCTTGGTGCAAGAGGAAAAGACACTCCTTGCCGTCCTGAAGGTGTGTTGAATTTTTTTTTTTCACTCTTCTCTTTTTGTTGTACAATTAACAATCCAATGCGGACTTTGGATATCTTGTGCCAGGAGCAGAATTTGTCATGCCTCATGTATGTAGTGATTTATCATGGCCTCAAGAATTTGTTGACCAGTTGCTACAAGCTATCACTGCAAACTGTGAAACTTTCTCCCACAAATTGGCTGTGTAAAGTGTTTGGATGTTTGAAAGTTTTCAGGGATTTCATGAAATATGAAATATGGCATGAGAGACAAATGCTCCAACAGCCACTCATTGAACTTTCAGCAATCTAGTTAGGGCACTGATCAAAAGGAATTTTATTCAACGTTGGAGAACAAAATACAGACTGAAGATGAGAATTCCCTTTTTCATGTTCAATATTAAATCACAAGTTATGATGTCACAATGAGAAGCATCAGTTTTCCCTCTTCCACTGTCCATTGCCATCTCCGAGAAAGCTTGTGAGGAGGAATGCGCATTCAGGAATTAGAATGCTTCTCCTATTTGGATTCATCTTTATTTGGTATAGAGCAACCTTAGTACAGTTTTAATCACTTCACAGTTGTAAGTCACTGCAATTATAGTGTTGTGCTGTCATTATCTTCAAGGCATCACTTCAGACGATGTTCGAGCCTCGGTCATCTTCGTATGAGGTCAACCAGAAGCCCATGGCATCGGTCACTCCGTCCAGCCTCTCCCTGTCCAGTATTTTTGGCCGCGGCAGCCAATCCGGCAGTGGCCCCAGCCAGCGAGGCCAGAGTCCACTCGGTCAACAGCAGACTGGACAAAATGGCAAGGCAGCATTCAAACTTAATCTGAGTTCTTTGAAAAGGTAACTCTTGCTTTTGCGGTATCATATCTTAGTAGCTAAGAAGTATGAAGCAGGTATTGAGCTGGCTAGGCCTATGACAAGCATCTTTATGTACAGGTATACCCTCCACCCCCTTGAAAAAAGGATATGTTCACCAAATTTCCCATGAAGATTCGCACTTTACTTAGATAAGCTTGCATTAAAATTTAGCAGTGGCAAATGCTGGCAGCCTATGACTTTGCCTTTATTTGTTAACATTCTCCTGGGCTGGTTGTCCCCATCCCACCCAGCCTGTGGGAAAATATAAAACTTTCAAACGCACTTACGTATTTTGATTATCAGTGAAATGTTGTGAAATGTGTCTCTCGTAAGTCATCTTTTTCGGCGACAGTCAGTCAATATCGGTTTGGTTCCCTTTGTGGTGTAAATAAAATTAAGGACTTCAGCTGTTAAGAAAAAGAAACTTGATTCAGTATTGACAGTAAAGATTATTTTAATGTATTTGAGTGTACTATTGTGACACAGTGTTCTGATTATTTGTTCTGTTCTCTCAGGTCTTTTGCTCATGCAAATCATCGCGATCAAGAGCAATCAGACAGAAAATCCAAACGTAAGTGAAAGAAAATCCCTGAACAGCTTCTCCAGTGAAGAAAATGTTCAAATAAAAGTTGATTTTCATCAGTAACTTTGTGATGTTTGTAATGTTGTCTCTCAGATTCAGATTCTTTCAGTGAACTGTGAATAAATGCAGTTACATAAAGTAGAGAAATATCAATGCAAATCTGCTTGGCCATATTTTTTTATAATCCCCCCCCCCCAAAAAAAAAGGTGTCTTTTTTTTAAGATAGTTTGTTGATAATGCTACATTTTTGCCAAATATATCCACCTTTTCAGAGCCAAAATTGGATGCCTTCTTCTCTGGCACCCCTTGCTCCAAATCTTCTGACGTTTCTCATGGTGAAGAAACATCTCGGAGTGTAGACACTAGTGATATTCCAGAGAGCAGAGCTTCCCAGTACCTACAAAAAGACGATGAAATTGAAGCAGCATCAAGCCAAAGTCATGATCACCAGCAACCGAATTGCAGAATCGTTTTTGAGAGCCATCGGGGCACTTTTGAGCCTGAGTCTGGTGAGAGAAGTCCTGGCCCCACCCAGGAATCAGGAGTGTTACATGTTACTGATCCCTCTGAGAATAGGACACCCACAGAATTTCAGCCAGATGACAGTATTAGAGACTGGAGCAATACAGACAAATGTGAGGAGAGTGTACACGGGAATGTTGCAAGCAGGCTTGATTCGTTGGAATGTGAAGGCAAGCATGTGTCAGGGATGGAGCAAACTGCCGAGGACAGCGAAAGCGGATTCTGTGAGTCAGTGTCGTCACGGACGACGGGTGTCAGTGGCAGGACGGGATCCTCCGGGTCCAGCCGACAAGCCTCTAACAATGGCAGCCAAGAGCTGAGTGAAGGAGCGACAGGTGGAGGATGGTGTGAAGGGGAAGATGAAAGGATGGACAGAGAGACGAGGGGAGTGGTCATCCACAGATCAGTGAGCAAGTTTTTCATACTGATTTCCTCTTTCAACTTAAGAAAATCTACATCAAGTTTTTTTATTTATTTATTTTTTTTTTTTTACTATTTGATGAATTGCCCTACATCAACATGAAATGGCACCAATTATTCAGTGTTTTTGTAATAACCATAAAAGAAACAAAACTCATCATCGTAAAATTCATTCATTGAATAGACATGCAGTACCTGCTGCTATAAGGGATCACAATCAGCACTGGCTGTTGGGCGGAAGCTCGGTAGCCTTGAAGTTGTTGCAACATCTGTCTAGTAATCAGGAGACCATTGGTTGAAGTCCAACCTGAGTAGTTTCCTCCTATTTGGTCTGATACTTTTCAGACTTTTGGAGATATAGAGAACAGTGTTGCAAGGGAACCTTGCTTTCAACAAAGAGAGTTTTGTCTTCTCCTCTTTTTTTTTTTGGAACAACTCTGATAAAACCAGTGTGAAATGTAAAGATGACTTGAATGATCACCTTGTTTGAACTTCATCCAATGCTTGGTTGTCATATTCTTTCACTCTGTCAAATATATAATAATGATGGACTCATGTTTTGGAGTATTCTGTGTATTGCCTTGTTACAAGGTGTTTTTTTTTTCACACCCCTCATGCCTTTGACAGCATAAGGAGAGGGGAATTGAATCAATGAAAGAAAAGGTTTCATGTTAGGGGAAAGTCTTTTATTTTTCTTGCTCTTGAATAGAATTTCATTCAAATCAAATTCTTTAGATAGTGGTTATATGTCAATGATTGTATGGAGTAGAATTCCACTTGCAGTAGATGTTATATGGATTTGGAGTAGCTGCTGAAATGTAGAAGTACAAGTATAAAAAAAAATATTTATATTCAATTGTGGAATATTGCTGTTTCATTCCAGGATGAGGGCGCTCCATCGTTATCGTCATTTGAGAGGAAAGAGGTCGCCCTTCCCATGTCCGTTGCTGCCTTGAGGAAAACCATTGAGAAAGAAGGTAAACAAATCAGAGCAGTTTGCTCAGCATTGCTCACCCCCCCCCCTTTAATCTAGAATCTGTAGCAAAGATTTTGTAACAAAAATCTGTTTACAGAAAAAAAAGAATGGTTACACATGGTTACTCTTCCTGATTAATTGTGTCAATTTTCATGTAATCTTTTGTCCAAGTGGATAAGTAAACTGTAACTAGAAAACAAAGAGTGACTTCGAATAAAGTAGGATAAAATGTTCATCTATGGAAATAGGAAAAAGAGGAACTGTTACAACTATTTTCCTGTGCTTTTGATACATTGGATATCTTGTTATCAAGACTGTGCTTCCTGTAGTGATATGCTTACATGAATCCTTGCATGTGCATATTCCAAAATATCTCCTTTTTCATAAAATGATAATAGGAGAAGGAAACAATTTAAAGGTTAATTACTCAATGATTTCTCCAAACTATACATTGAAGAAAAGACTAGTATGCAGTTTACCAAAGAAGAAGAGCAAGTTATTTTAAACTGCTGGCCAATCCTCACTTTCCACTTTATGTGATTGTAAGTGTACAGTATGTCCCCCCAAAAAATTACAATCGGATTTTCACATTGATAACACTTAATATGATTAAACTGTCTAAATGCTACTTCAGGGTCTTAAAGTATAACATCTTAGCTCTATTTTGCCGAAAACCCCATTCAATTTGGTTAAGCTGTCACAGAGAAATATGGATTGTTGTAAAGCATGTCATGAGTCAGATTCTTCCAACTTTAGCACTTGATGCTCTTAGAACTGCATATTAATGTGTGAACACAATAGACAGAACTTGGAGGGAAGATTCCTGACATGCTCTACAAAATTCCTCATTTCTCTTTGACCACTGAAGCAAATCGAATGGGGTTTTCTGTAAGATGTGGGCAATGAGTTATAGTTTCATACCCTGAAATTGTATTTGGATTGGTTCACTAGTTTTAAAGTTATCGTTGCGGAGGGTACCATTGTAATTTTTTTTGGGACATATGGTATACTATGTGGCTTATCTTGTAGCAGTAGATCATATTCACTGTGATGGAATGTGTGGTTTCTTGTGTAAGACTGAATACATGTCTCCTCTCTCCAAGAATCTGGAGAAACGAGCCAGGCTAAGTTTGGCCGAGCCTTTCGGGCCAAGATCGCTCCGTCGGACAATGCGTCTGCAGAGGAAGAATTGACACGAGAGATCAGGTGAGATAGCTTTTTAGCTCACCTGAGCCAAAGGCTCAAGTGAGCTATTGCGATCGCCCTTCGTCCGGCGTCCGTCGTGCGTCGTGCGTCGTGCGTCGTGCGTCGTCCGTCGTCCGTCGTGCGTCGTGCGTAAACTTTTTACATTTTCATCTTCTTCTTGAAAACCCCAAGACCGATTTTCATCAAACTTGGCAGGTAGCATCCCTAGGGGGTTAGGAACTCAATTTGTTAAAATGGGCACCATGCCCCACCCAGGGGGCCCCCAGGGGGGCCCAAACCCCCCAAAATTAAGGAATCTGTAAAAATCTTCTTCTCTAGAACCAGAAGTGATAGAGCTAAGTTAATACTATGAGTTAGTACATTGATGACTGTAGTTTCAAGTTTGTTCATGGCAAAATTAGGGGTGCCCCCCTTGGGACCCAGGGGAGGGGGGTGGGGAGGGGTTCTAATGGGGCCTAAATTGTACATTTTCATCTTCTTCTTGAGAACCCCATTACCCATTTTCACCAAACTTGGCAGGTAGCATCCCTAGGGGGTTAGGAACTCAATTTGTTAAAATGGGCACCATGCCCCACCCAGGGGGCCCCCAGGGGGCCCAAACGCCCCAAACTTAAGGAATCTGTAAAAATCTTCTTCTCCAGAACCAGAAGTGATAGAGCTAAGTTAATACTATGAGTTTGTACATTGATGACTGTAGTTTCAAGTTTGTTCATGGCAGAATCAGGGGTGCCCCCCTTGGGACCCAGGGGAGGGGGGTGAGGAGGGGTCCTAATGGGGCCTAAATTGTAAATTTTTATATTCTTCTTGAGAACCCCATGACCCATTTTCACCAAACTTGGCAGGTAGCATCCCTAGGGAGTTAGGATTTCAATTTCTTAAAATGGGCACCATTCCCCACCCAGGGGGCCCCCAGGGGGGCCCCAAACCCCAAAAATGAAGGAATCTTTAAAAATCTTCTCTAGAATCAGAAGTTATAGAGGTAAGATAATACTATGAGTGAGTACATTAATGACTGTATTTTCAAGTTTGTTCATAGGAGATCAAGGGGTGCCCCTCTTGGGGGCAGGGGGGGGGGGGGGCGGTGGGGGTTGGTTGGGAAGGTCCAAATGGGGACCTGAATTGTACATTTTCATCTTCTTCCTGAAAACCTCATGATGTATTTTCATCAAACTTGGCAGGTAGCATCCCTAGGGGGTCAGGATCTCAATTTATAAAAATGGGCACCATGCCCCACCCAGAGGGCCCCAGGGGGCCCCAATCCCCCCCCCCCCAAATTAAGGAATCTTAAAAAATTTGGGCCCTTATTGTACAGTTTCATCTTCTACTTGAGAATGCCTGGTCAAATTTTGGTAGAGCTGTGAATAATTTAGATTAGTGACTGCGTGAAAGGTGAACTTGCGATACTCAGGTGAGCGCTAGACCCGCGGGTCTCTTGTTTTTTTTAATTTGGGGGGCGGGGAATATAGCAATTATTTTGCTGATGGCTGTGTGGTTTTTAAAACACACCAAATACCAGCCAACTTGCTATTTTATGCATCAAGTGCAGTTAAGTATTACAGTATCACTTGTCAGGGAAAAGTAATTGTTGAAAGACAAGAATTTGAACTGTTTCGTCTTCCTTTTATATCATCTTACAAAGGGCAATGTGATAATGATAATTTTGCTGCTTCTGCATCCCTGTCAGAAGCGGTATCACTGTATCATATCGCAAAGATTTATGAATTCCCATTGCAATATGCTAGGGTTACATTCTCTGCTACCACCTACTATATCCATGCAATTTTTAACACAAAATTACATGAATCACTTTATGAAATTTAGGACAGACTCCCATTCTCCCACTTGTGTTTGTGTTTCCATGCTTAGTTTCACAAGATCGAAGTGGTGATAATTAAGCTATAACTTGTTGCATGAAACCTCACTGCAGGCCACCAAATGATGTTAGTAAATTTATTATTTGAATTACTGCACATGATTAACAAAACAACTAGCATGTTCAATCTGTATTAAATGTCACAAGTGCTCTGTAACTCTTTTGCCTCCTCACTTTAACCAAACCTAATCACAAGTTAGTTTCATTTGAGTGCCAACAAAGTACATTTCATTTTAATCACACAAGATTTTTGACTTTTTAAAGGGAAGGTAAACCAAAAGAACAATGTGGATTGAGTGAAAGCAGCAACATTAGTAGAACACATCAGTGAAAGTTTGAGGAAAATTGGACAATCGATGCAAAAGTTATGAATTTTTAAAGTTTTGGTGTTGGAACCGCTGGATGAGGAGACTACTAGAGGATATGACGTATGAGTGGACAACGATACAAAGAAAATATAAAGGAAATTCAACAAAAATTCACTTTTCTAGAATTATGAAAGAGCAATGGACCAACCGCTTTCAGAAAGCAGGGGGAATAATTGCTACCCTATGTATGTAAATATCAAGTTGATGGAATTTGTAATTTTCATGAAAAATTTATTTTTGTAGTATTTTCTTTATATTTTCTTGGTATTGTTGTCCACTCATACGTCATAACCTCTAGTAGTCTCCACATCCAGCGGTTCCAACACCAAAACTTTAAAAATTCATAACTTTTGCATCGATTGTCCGATTTTGTTCAAACTTTCACTGATGTGTTCTACTATTAAATGCTGCTGCTTTCACTCAATCCACATTGCTCTTGGGGTTTATCTTCCCTTTAAGTCCTGCTTTTCACATGCTAATGATATTTTTTCCTTAGTAGATATTTTGTTTGTTTCATGTCTTTGTCAATATGTCTGTCTATAGCAAAGACATGTTTGCCAAGATGGAGATTCTGGGTCAGTTCAATCTTGGTTTCATCATCGCCAAACTGGGACAAGATCTCTTCATCATTGATCAGGTGAAGATTATTGCTGTTCATTCACTCATTCGTTCATGCAATCATTTATTTATATATTCATTCACTCACACATTCATTTATTCATTCGCTCACCCATTCAGTCAATCATTCATTCATTCATTCATTCATTGTCATTCCATTTATCAATCCAATTCTCATCCATCCATTTATATCTTTTTCAATCCACTGAACCATTCTTTTCTCTCCTAACTGAATTTGATACTGAAGTATAAATTGACTCAACAAATATGTAGATGTGAATTAATAGGGGCAACAGACTTTGTGAAAAATGTCAAAGATGTTTATTTGATTTTGTTCTCTGGAATGTAGTCTGCCAATGTAGCATGGAATGCAGAATCAGGTTAGGCACAGTTTGGTTTGTTATGAACCATTTCCTCTCTTTTTGTCTGATTACCAGCCAGCTTTGCTGAAATTAGATGCCGTTGCCAATTGCTTTTTTCCTGGTATACAAGGTAGCATGCCATCCTTGCAACATTCTCACAGTGACAACTGATTGAAGCCTAGTTTCGTATTAAAAGTAGCTTGAACCCATCATATATGACCATTTGTTAAGTTAATAGTCTTTGAAAGTACCAGAAAAGGAAGTTTATTATGCAGAATAAGCTTGTAATGTGGAATTTTGTAATATGCGTTTCAGGATGAAAGAACAGTAATAACTGTCAAGACCAGGTGATTTAATCAATATGTCAATAAAAGGAAAGGCTTTGAGTGAAATAATTCAGTCGAGTGATTATTTCATGTTTTGTTTTGTTTTTGTTTTTTTTCTATTTGTCCCCTCTCCAACTCCCAACAACTAGCATGCCACTGATGAGAAGTTCAACTTTGAGACATTGCAGAAACACACTGTTCTGCAGGGACAGAAACTCATCCAGTGAGTATACAGACAGATAGAACTGTTGATGCTGTTTTGTTTTTTCCATCAAATATGTTTGTTCATGACATGTAAGAGAAGTTGAATATAACATATTCAGTTGAACTCAATTCTGGACGATATCATAAATGATATTACATTCAAGTTTGATAGTAGAGCAGCATTTGTTCTTAGAGATGGTGAGAAAATTATTTCCACAATAGTCATTCTCCAAAACAAGTTTTGATGTGCTCAATTGTCTTATAGAATTTAAAGAATCTGATTCCCAAGTATCCCATACCTCTCAGGAGTGATTGATACCATGTGATTTCACTAAATGGGTATATCTTAAAGGATTTTGTTACAAAGGCTCAACTCGCCAGATTGCGGGAAGTTTTTCATTCACTTCTTACTGTGGTGCATTATACTGTATACATACATACCAGCACCAGGAGTCTTGTCTTTGCAGCATTGTACTCGGTTCCGTCGTTCAGTGCATGGTGCAATTATGTGTACCTGGTATGTCTATGTGTGTGGGGGTGCAGTGAGATCTCTAAAGGTGTGCAGCTCCCTTCCTTCATTGTTCTCTTATTGCCATCATTCCTTAGACCCTTACAGCTGGAGCTGACTGCTGTGAATGAATCCATCCTAATGGACAACCTAGACATTTTCAAGAAGAATGGATTCGATTTCATCATCGATGAAGATGGTGAGATTGATATGTGCTTGATTTGCTTTTCACATGGGTTATGTAGTTCAACTTATTTAGGGTTTTGTTTTTTTGTTTTTCCTGTAGCTCTTGTAAGCTTTTGACTCATATCTTAGCAACTTCAACCATTTTATACAATACCTACAAAGATTCTTGCTTTCCTCTTGGTCAAGTGCTCATCATGTGCCATTGCACTCATGACCATGCATTATCTATATACTGTAAAAGCAGAAATTTGTGCACATTTCTTGTGACATGAAAATAATGCAAAAATTAAAGCATATGAATGTTTTTGCTTGTTACATGTTCTAATATTTTATATCTAGATTCTGTGGTACTGTAAACGTGGACATTTTCGCGGTACATTAATTTTTGCGGATTTCGCGCTACGTTCGGCTAGCGCGAATTAAAAAACGCGCGAATATATCTTCGCAATTTTCTATGCACATTTTGAACGGCCTGAATTGCGTGCGCTTCGTTGATGATACTGCTACGTAGTACAGACATGTTTACGCATATAGCAGTATCATCGCACGCACTGCACGCACCGAGCCCACGGCCGATTGGTGTGCTACATCTCCCCGACTACAGTACTAGTACTACATGTATCGAGTAAAATACATGTACAGTGTACTACGTAGTTGAGCGCTTGTACTCACACTCGCGCCGCTCGCTACGTCGCTTTTCATACGCTGGCATCGCTGGATGAAAACAGCGACTGTGTATTAACCCACTGCGGAGCGCGAATTTAAGAACCCGCGAATATGTTTTCGAGCCGCTCAGCGCGAAAAATTAATCGCGCGAAAATATTGACGTTTACAGTATTAAAAACACATGAAATTCATCTTACCAGGCACAGTGTAAACAAAAATTACTCGCACAAAAGAGGAAGTTTCCTGCACAGGTCTGTACCATACCTCAGAGTGACAGCAAGACAAAACGTGCCAGATTCTTGCTGTAAAATATTTCCAATGTTTCCTCTTTATCAGGGACCCCCACCCAGAGGATCAAACTGGTCTCCCAGCCGACCAGCAGAAACTGGACGTTTGGTAAAGATGACATCGATGAGCTCATCTTCATGCTCAGTGATGCTCCTGTGAGTCATCTTTTGTCTCTCCTGTTATATCCGCTCTTTTACCCCCCCCCCCCCCCCCCACCTAAACCCCCTCATTTCTTCCTTGTACTGGAGAGATAGAATGATATTCTTTTTTCATGAAGTGATATTTCCTGAAGTCTGGAGAAAGTATAGAGATGACAACATTCTCATGGTAGTATAATCCATATTTCTTTACGATTTGTGGTGATCTACACGTAGCTGCAGTGTCCTGTAAGAACAACTTTGTAAACCTGTTTGCTTTGGGTGCCAGTTTATATGTTGATGTCTATTTCAGCTGTAACTGGGGGGCTTCAGAATACCTAACTGTTATAGTTACTTTATGCACTCACATAGCAATGGCATGCATGCAACTCATAGCATAAGCCATTAAATCATCTTCTGTTTGTTTTTTGGTTTTGTTGTTGTTGTTGTTGTTGTTGTTTTTTTTTTTGGGGGGGGGAGATTATTTTGGATGCCCACCAGTTATGGCTGACATAAGTTACGTTTTAAAGCCGAATACGTCTATAGACATGGCACAGACTGTAACCATAGCACAGACTGTAACCATAGCACAAAAACAGCAATAGATATCAATTCCTCTGTGGTAGTCACTTCATGTTATGTTTTCTTTTTTAACCCCCCGTCTGGACAGGGCGTGTCCTGCAGACCAACCAGGGTGAGGCAGATGTTTGCCTCCAGGGCATGTCGCAAGTCCATCATGATCGGCACGGCTCTCAACCAGGCGGAGATGAAGAAGGTAACGTGTTGCCTTGTGACAAGGTCTAGCGGTTTTGTCACTGTGCTGATAAGTGGGTCGTGGATTCAAGCCCTCCTAGATGTAACCTTTTATATCACTTGGGGTGATTATTCGTAGACTGAGTTTTATTTGATTGTATTCCTCTTGTTAACCAGTTGAGGACGGACTGATTTTGCTGTAACACGCATTTCCCATAGACACATGCCCGAGTATTCTCGGGACTTGTCCTCAACGGGTTAAAGTCTAGGTTTTGAGTGTTTAGGAAGTGGACGATCAAAGGTTTCCAAAATACGAAATCTAGCTCCACCCACATGCTTTGTCCCTTGGTCAAGAAACTGCTTTCACAACGCTATGGATTGCACAGGTTTGGCTGGGTACCAAGCGTATTAATGATTAGCCGTCGACGGACTGGTTTTGTATGTTGGAAGAATCACATGCTCTTCCTTCACGTTATAAAAAACTTGGATAAATGTGACACTTTAGACCTTTGCAGGGTCAAGAGAGCTTTATAATCTATAGAACTTTTTGCTTGCTTTTTTTTCTTGACTCTGTCCAGATAGGAGAGTATAAGGAGGTTTGAATTAGAATGTATATTTCAACTGTTTATGGGATCGAAGAAGATCATCATAATACCAGTAAGACCATGGAGCTACAACAGACAATATTTTGTATGGCATAATCAAAAAGGACTGGACTTGTAAAGGGAATTGAGCACAAATGAGATGACACTTTGTATTCTCACAATTTTGTTCTTTATTTTTGAAAAAAAAAGGTTGATGGAATACACATACAATTGAGAAATACAATATTTTAGGATTCAGTGTCAACTTTCCTTGATATAAGACTTATTTGTAGGACTACCTACATTCAGACATCAGAGAGATTCCTTATGGCCACTGGGAAATGTCTGTGTTACATGCACAATAAACAAAAGTTCATTGTATCCCTCAAATCTGGGGAGCTCTTTATATTCTCATGTCAGGACATGCAAGGATATCTACTGTATATGCCATAAATATTGAGTGAGTCTAATAATGTTTCGCTAATTGGGACTTCTCGACAATTTGCAAGTGGTTAAATTTGCTGTCATGGAGTATAGTAATGAACAGAGAAATGTGTGTGTAAATGTCACAAAAGCACCCAACTTGCAAAATTTGTGAAAAAAAAACTCTGCGGAATATATTTTGTTTACAGTAATTTATCAGGGAGTCTCATTTTTGTAGTTACCATAAGCAGTTTGTTTCTCCTGGTAGATTGATGAGTCTGATGATGTTGTCATGATCATGAGTTATTTCATGAGTAATCCCCCCCCCCCCCCCCCCTTCATCTTTTTGTACTCTTTGCAGCTGGTTTGTCATATGGGGGAGTTGGAGCAACCTTGGGTGAGTGTCACCAACATGCTTGTCCCAAATGCATGATTTGTGTTGCAACTCATGTTATCGATACATAGTACTAAATTGTAAGCTTTGGTTTCAGTATTTCAGGGCCATTGTATGTCACAAAAGAGATTTGTTACCAATGTCTATAATGTGTCTTGGCTAAAAAAAATTAATAAATAAAAAAAATAAAAAAAATAAAAAAATAAAAAAAATAAAAATTGTGTTAAAAAGAAATATAATTTTCCATGGTTGTATGCAATGCTGGTTTGAAAGTGCATATGAAATATTCCAATGTTTTGTAATAAGAAACTTATTAATTTGAATGATACACACACACACACACAAGCCGAGTACTACATTATGGACTTCTGTAAATTACAACATTGCTTTCAAAGTCTGCCTTCATAATGTTGTATGAGAGAATGTTCTCAGTGAGCAGCTGAACCATACAAACCAATTCGTGTATTTCTCCAGTGCCTATCTGGTGTGGCATCGAGACATTTGTCACCTACTTATCCATACCATTTGATATTATATTTATACCCCCGCCAAACGAAGTTTGAAGGGGGTATATAGGAATCAGCGGACGGTCGAGCGGTCGGTCGGGCGGTCAGTCGGTCAGGCGGTCGGTCGGGCGGTCGGTCCGTTGCAAATCTTGCGGCACGAACTACTTCCTCAGTTTTCAACCGATTCCCATAAAACTTGGCACAGATGTGTGCCTTGGGTTGTAGATGTGCAAGACGTATTTTTTGACAGTACCCAAAAGTATGTTGCCATGGTAACGGCATATTATGGGCAAAAATGGGTACAAATCTTGCGTCGCAAACTCCTCCCACAGTTTTTGATCAATTTTTATGAAATTAGGTACAGATGTTCATCTGAATATGTTAATGTGCAAGACACATATTTCCGCAGTGGCAAAAAGTGCGTTGCCATGGTAACGGCATGTTATTGGTAAAATATAGGGCAAAATGCTTCATTGCAAAACTGCTTCATCAGTGTTCTTCCAATTCTCATGGAATTCATATTGAATGTTTGTCTTAGGATATAGGTCAGCATGACACATTTCTTGACAGTGACAAAAAGTATGTTGCCATGGTAACAGCTCACATATTATGAGCCAAAATGATGGAAAATTTTGTGTTGCAAACTACTTCCTCAGTTTTTGCCCAATTTCCATGAAACTTGGTACAGATGCATGCCTTTGGTTGTAGATGTGCAAGACGCATTTTTTGACAGTACCCGAAAGTACGTTGCCATGGTAACGGCATATTAATGGCAGAAGATCAAGGAAAGATCTTGCGGATTTAACTACTTCCTCAGTTTTTTGACCAAAGCTTATGAAATGTGGCACACACCTTGATCTTGGTGGGAAGATGTGGAAGACATATTTTTCGGACGTGTCGGAAGCTGCGTTGCCATGGTAACGGCATATAAATGGCAGAAGATCAAGGAAAGATCTTGCGGATTGAACTACTTCCTCTGTATTCGACTGAAGCTCATGAAATGTGGCACACACATTGGTCTTGGTGGGAAGATGTGCAAGACATATTTTTTGGACGTGTCGGAAGCTGCGTTGCCATGGTAACGGCATATTAATGGCGGAAGATCAAGGAAAGATCTTGTGGATTGAACTACTTGTACTTCCTCAGTTTTTGACAAAAGCTTATGAAATGTGGCACACACAATAGTCTTGGTGGGAAGATGTGCAAGACATATTTTTCGGACGTGTCGGAAGCTGCGTTGCCATGGTAACGGCATTTAAATGGCAGAAGATCAAGGAAAGATCATTCCTTGGGTAAGACTGTCGTCACGGGGCGGGGGTATTAATCACCTTCAGTGATATTTCTAGTTTTTGCAATCACAGAATGGACATGATATCATAACCTTCCAGGTCTTTCATTGAATAAAATTCTTTTGTGATTACAAGCCTCTCTCAGTCTTGTTTATACACCGATGATTTGTCTCAATGTATTAGTAAATTGCATGTGTCGTATAGACATCTAACAATGTCAGGTGAATGTCCCATACGCCTTTATCAGTCTGACCTGTAGTGGCAAGATTATGCAGATTCCCTGCTGCTCCCTGCAGGATAAAACTAAACAAATCAAATTCTCTTTCCCACTCTTATGGTTCATCTCTGCAGAACTGTCCCCATGGACGACCAACAATGCGCCACCTCTTTAACCTCAACATGATGCCCGACTGAGGGCACTGTTTACAGATCAGAAGTCAGAAGTGGCAGAGAGGAGGGAACTAGCCGGACTGTAATGGCATAGGAAAAACTCATCTACCAGAAGAGAGCTAGGGAGAGTGATCAGCCATTGATCAGAACTTATTGAAGAGCATCACGCAGACATTTTTGGGAGGCAAAGCTGCCCACATTTTGCATCCAACTAATTGTTTGTGTAAATTAATAAATTTCAAATGGATAAAGTTGCATTTTAAAATTTTATATGGTGCTCGTTTTGCAGCTGATGAAAGAAATGGACATTTTCCTTTTTTTCTTTATGCGACAAACACCGATGTATACATAAGCCGTCCTTATTCATAGCAGTGGAATACTGTACGAGCTGAAATTTTCGCGGTGGTTTTATTTTCGTGAATTTCGCGAATCACCTTTGAACCGCGAAAATAACAACACGTGATTAACTACGTTCAGTTAGAACCATGAAATTAAGAACATGCGAAAATGTCCTCCATGTAGCAATTCGCGAAAACATCTGTACGCAAAAATTTCAGCTCGTACAATAGCAGGCATCCACTGAATCTTAATCATGTCAAACTCATGGTCAAGTGTCGCAAGTTTAAACCTTCCAAATCATTTTGTGAGATTCATGCTAATACATATACATTGTAAACTGAGCCTGTGCTGCAATGTATCCACGTGATAGCAGAGTGACAGAAGAAAAATGATGTAAATGCTTGAAATTTATTGCACCTTGAAGAAACATCATCATGTTGTATTTTAAACTAGCAGTGCCAAAGTAGTCATCATTCAGTACTCAAAGACATTGTAGTAGCAGTTCTTTTCATGGAATTAATAATCATGAAGTTGAGAAAGAACAGTGTCATATGAGTGTTATATGAGTGTCATATTTTTTCATGTATGTGTACTTATTTTGGTGCTGTATAAAAAATGGGTGAAAGTAATTTTTAGTACTTTATGCAACAAGATTTTGTGTCATTGATCGTACCACAATACTTTAAATGAAAGCTAATACTATATATCATGCACTATGTAATGTACCAAGGGTTGAGAGAGTAATATAAATTGTCAATGACCCATGATGAAGTAGGACAACACATAAAGCACCCACCTGTCAATCTCAAGCATCACATCATACCTGAATGCTGCAACAATCTGAGTAAACACGATGTCAATATCAAGTTCTCTATAATCTGTCATTTTATTTACAATTCAATTTCTATAAAATATATTGCATAATACAGATTGTACTACACTGCCCAAAATCAGTGATTGTGAATCAACATATACATGTACAACTTTATTTTCAAAAAGATCTCGTCTTATCACTGGGCACCATGGAAAGAATAACAAATGTGTGTACAGATGAATTGCTTAGATACTAAGTTTCATCCTCCTTCATCTGCATTGCCAGTATGAATACAGTCAGGAAAAAAAAATTATGATGATAAAAACATTTGTAACTAGAGAAGCACTCTGAGAGCGCAGACCTCCGCCAAGCATGCAGCTCATTTACACCACTGATCTTGTTCTTCCATAGAAATATCAGTGATTTCCACCCATACGTACTTATAGCAGTGTGTGCTGAAAGTCGCCCAATTTCCCAATATAGAAACCTTTGTTACGTCATAAACCCTCAGCTGCATGGCGCGCCTTGCCCTAGCAGAAACTAGAGTACGCACTTTAGTGCGTGCATGCAAACCTCAAATACGTGCAGCCTGAACAGCCTGAACTCCCAAGTTCATTGGCCCTACCTGCCAAAATATCAAAAATCCTTCATAAATTCCCCTAAAATTGTTGGATCACTACCAAAGTTTAATCATCTGTTACTTGTACAATGTATCATTCAAAACCTTTTCTGCAAGTTTCATCCAAATCTGTTAACTACTTTTTGAGTTATTTTGCACACAGACAAACTAACTAACAAATTAACAAACCAACAGTAACGAAAACATAACCTCCTCCCTTGGTGGAGATAAGAACAATATGGAGCATCTCCTTCACAAGAGTGACAATGCAGTGTAACCATAAATTTAATGTGGTGTATAATATTGCATTAAGTGTCATGTAAATACTGTGAGTCAATTTTTTTCTTCAAATGATGAGGATGACTGGAGAATAAATGGAACACTATACACCAAAAGTGTATGGACAAAAAGAACTATTAAATACCTAAACGTTGCATTAAGTCATCTGGTTGTAAAGGAAAAGAGTTTGCAAAGTTTAAATATGAAAATACATTATGATAAATGTTAAGTGTAGAAATATAAAAAATATAAAACAATTTAACATGATCCCAAACTAGAAGGTTTTGACACATTGTACATTACTGTCGCAGTAGTATTTCTCTTATATTTCTCACTGCATACATGCGCCAACTAAACCTTTGCTGAAGTTTAGCTGTAATGTGTACCCTAAATATAACACACTTCAAAATACCTAAGGTACTTTAGTAGTTAAAATTTGATAATGTCATGGAAGTTGTGAAATTAATAAAGTGAATTGCAGTATTCAAATCTCATTCACCTTGTCTGATAAAGTGACTCATTTATAATTCATTAGTTATATGGTATGGTGCTAATGAGTTCAAATGTGAACCACAGTTCAACTCTTCATGCAAAACTTTGGAAAACTGGGGTTGCTGCACGTAACCTGTGAAGAAACTTCACTCATTTGAAGGTTCTATATGAAGTACATTTTTGAAGAGCTCACATGATTACGCCATATTCAGACTTTAAGGCAGGAAAACATACAATCAACCTCCCATAAGTTGACCTCGCACAAGTCCAAATTTTGACTTAGTCAAAGAAAAATTATACTCCTGATGGATATAAACATGTTAATTCTACATGTACTATGTAAGTCAAGGTTTATATAAGCTGACCCATTTTCTCCCGTCTATTTGGATTCCACTTAAAAAAGGTTGACTGTATTTGGATGTCTTTTTGCACTGTCCCGTTTAGCTACCAGTAATCCTTTTTCATACATTTCAATCAAACACCAAGAATGTGCATGCAGAACAATGAGTGGTATTCCTGTTGGTCATTATGATTGATGGTACATGGAAAGCAGATGAGAACATCCATAAGTTAGTTGCAAGAAGTTATGAAGCAAATAAATACATGCATGAGCTGATAATTGGAGTACATGTACCTGTAACACTATCTCCCAATGCCCAGGAGAACCATCATATTGCAAAACACATGATTTACATCCTTTCTATTACAGTAGCCTCCCGTTATAACGAAGTCCTCGGGACCGGCAGTGTTATTTTGTTATACAATTTGTATCAAAATTTCGTTATAACCAAACAAACAATAAAAATACATAGTGTGGGTAACAGTGCAGCCTGAATTTTTATTTCGTTGTAACCGGAATTTCGTTATAACCTTTCATTATAACGGGAGTGCACTGTATAAAAAAGAGTTGGTTCAAAGTTCATCACCCCCTCCACCCTCGGGCCCTTCGTCACCAATCACATGACCCATCCTTCCAGCCATCCAGCCATCTCTCGTCCACCCTGGAGCAGTCAAACTCTGGCTTCCCTAACCTCCGACTGACGTCATTGTGGAGATTGCAGAACCATTGGGACAAACGATGTCTGCTGCTGGTGTCTGGTCGGTTTGACTTTAACCTGGTCAAAAAATTATGGGGCACAAGTTAGTTAGCTCGTTAGATACATATTGCTAGTTTAGTTACTTAGTAAATCAAGTACTCATTTTCCTCCAGATCATTACGATGATTGCAGTCTGTAATCTATCCTTTATCTTGACAAATTTAGAGGGCTTTTTGCCAGAAAAAAAAAAAAGATTTCTTGAAATAGTGAGCAAACCCATTTAAATGGTCACGAGGACTGTAAAATGTATGCAGCAAATGAATCAGTCAGTAGATTAGTCAGTAGAGTTGATGAAGTGTTAGCTGATGAAACTCGTAACTGGCAACAGGAAGTTGCGCTGAAGGCTCTTTTTTTTTCTTCATTTTTGCTTATTAGCCGATGAAACTTGGAAGTGGCACCAGAAATATAAACTTCATGCGCCCCTCCCATATTTAGTGACCAAACCTTCATACTACAGTGGACTCCCGTTATAACAAAGTCCTTGGGACCAGCAGTTTTCTTTCGTTACTATCAAAATTTCGTTATAACCAAACAAATAAACAATAAAAATATGTGGATAATGTTGCGGCCTGAAATTTTACTTTGTTATAACCGGGTTTGTTATAACGGGAGTGCACTGTACCACCATGTCACTAAGACTCTGTCTAATATCCCTATCAAAGATGATGTCATCAACCTACTTATCTCTGAGGTCCTCCGCACAGTCCTCGCACGGGTAGAACTTGGCGAAGAGGTTGATGAACTGCGTCATCTCAGATTGCTGTGACTGGGAGGGTTGGTCTGGGTAGTAGGCTGCCATTGTGTGCAGGAAGGACCAGGTGTTCCGGCCCAGCTCCTCCCGGTCTAGGGGGCACTCTGGGTCCGGCTTGGTAGACTCGGCTGGAGCTGCTTGGGCACCAGACCCCTGTCATTGTTTGTGTGTTGTGAGAGAGTGCATTAATTGGATAGCAGGTGTATTGGATAATATCAGTAAACCACACTCAACAAAAATGTACCCCCCCCCCCTTTTTATCAAAACAGTATGGCTATAACTTTTTAAGGAAAATGTTTTGAATAAAATAATTCAGCAGGTATTTCAACACTAACATCTGTTTAAAACTGAGAATGATCAGTTAAATCATGCATGAGTGAGCATGCACATGTATAATATAATTTATCATTTCAAAAATCAAGAATGGGAGAACCTGTTTAACAGTCTGTTTCCGATAGAATGTTTAAATGCTCTTGGTGCTTTATCATCCATCATTTGACCTTCTCACAACTATCCACACACTTAACTCATATTTTGTCTTTTTCTTGTTTTTAAACTGTTGGGAGAGCACAATTTAAGGGGAAATGGTTTATGGTTACCCCCCACCCCTGCTGCAAAATATGTGCATTTATCAGAAACTGCTACTAACATTAACACTTCAGGTATGAACAAAAGAGGGAGTTGATGTGTCATGGTTGAGTAAGCATATAGATGGAGCAAGAAATGCTCAAATGTGCTCTTAATATTGCATGACGGGGTCAAACTAGTGAAAAAGGACTACTAGTAGCTAAACTGGACAGTGCAAAAAGACATCCAAATACAGTCGACCTTAACTCAGCAGATAATTCTCATTTGTTTCCACACAGAAGTTAGTCAATAAGTGGAGAAATACTTCTGCCAAATTATTCTGCTCAAAACCCTTTCCTTTAAAACTTATGCTGTTTTGATCAAGGGAGCTAGTTACTTCTTTTGTTGGGAGTAGATTAATTGTCCAAACATTATACAGTGGGCTCCCGTTATAATGAAGTCCTCTGGACCAGCAGTTTTTTTTTTCTGTTTTTTTTTTATATCAAAATTTTGTTATAACCAAACAAATAAACAATTAAAAAAAAAATAGAGCCAATTATGTTGCTGCCTGAATTTTTACTCCGTTGTAAGAACCTGAAATTTTGTTATACTGTGTTCATTATAACGGGAGTGCACTGCAGGCCCTACATGTATCAATTATCATATCTCTTACCGCAAATGACAACTGTCTACTTGATAGGATTCCCATCTGTTACAAGCTTCACAAAATTCTTCGCCAGTCTTTATGAAGATGTACAATTTCATATGGTGCCAGTAATTCTATATCTATCCGACTCACAGCGAGCTCTCCATTTTCTTTGTCAGTGTTTCAAGGGAATGAATTTCATTGTGCATGGTGCGAGGAATTCCCCTGTTCTTTGAATCATGAGAAATTAGTTGAAAGGATATCATATATGTAGTATATACAGCTATTTCTAAAAGTATAAGCAATTCTTGAGGATTTGTGTGAACATCCGTAATCTCTTTAATACATATTTTAAAGGTCATTTTATACGACCAGACTATTGCAAATGTAGCCCGACCAGGCCAGACGCCGTGCGGAGCTATAGTGACTGGGCTGTGTATAGCATACAAATAATGCACAGGACAGTGTGGATCCGTTAGAATTGGATGCGCGAATTTAACTTGGGAACTTTTAGACTGTTCCAAAGTTAAACGAGAGCATCCAATTCTTACTATCCACGAAATAGGCCTGTGTTGTGTGCATTATTTGTGCTATAAAATGGGCCATAAATTAATGAAATACAACCAGTTTCCCCATCGTGTGTCCGGTACACCTATCCTCTAACACTGTACAAACCTTGAGCCATGCATTCAGATTTTATCGGACACCATGGCTCAGTGTGGATCAGTACAAATCAATGCATGTCAATTGACCTATCAGATTGCAGAGATTCTATTCAAGCCCATTTTATAATTATTGCAAATGATACACATTTCATACGGCACTAACAGACCAAAGCTTCTAATCTTAATTGTAATTTGTATATGGAAACCCCTTGTAATCGGACGACCAAGTGTGGGAGTTGGCATGCACACACACAGTAAATCAAACTACTGGTACCGGTACTTCACTTGTGGTTTTTACGCAGTGATTTACGAAGGAAATGGCAAAAGCTTGAATGAAAACAGTGCGATTCTTCGTGAGCATGGCGCAATTCAGTGAATTGCACTGCAACCTCGGCCTCAAGAAACTGACCAACTACTCGGTCGCTGTCGCGGCCGCCGCCGCCGCCGCCGCTTTTTCTCCGATACGCACTGCACCCGGCCTGGCCGGCTAGGCCTGCCTGCCCTGCCCTGCCTGCGACTTGTTTCTTATGCATGTGTTCAGCTACGATGCCAGTGATCGTGAATGACACAGAATTACACTAATATAAGAAAAATTAAACGGTAACTCACATTAGGAACAGGAAATCCAGGTGGAAGCACAACTCCTTTTTGTTTAGCAAAGCTCCGAAAATCAGTGCATGCTCTACATGGCTTCTTCGGAGCCGGATTCTTCTTCGCATTTTCATTGCTCGTGTGAACAATGGGCGCTGCCATTTTGGTACAGCTGATGTAAGACTGACCTGCTGTTGCGCCAGCTACGATGGGGCACTGGAGATTGCACCAAAGGCGCTATCCACAGAACTCGCTATCTTTGGTTTGCACTTTAACTGACAAGATAATGGTGTTGACTGAGATAAGTGGGTCCATTACTACTAGCACACGCAAAATTGTTATTCACTTCAATTCAATAAATGTATTGAAAACCAGACATGGTCACAGTAAAGAATGAACATGAAGCAAATATTATGAGTCCCCAAGAAGCAGAGCTTGTGAGTGGGGCCCATCAGGCCTATTGATGGACTTCTCGATAGCAGCTGATCAGCAAAGAGACCCAACGGCGTAGCCAGGATTTCATCTGGGGGGGGGGGGGGCGGTTAGTCTGCGAGGGAGCGAAGCGAGCGAGGGAGGGGGGAGGGTGTGGGAGGGGGGTTTCCCCCCCTCCCACGGTAAGAACTTTTTGCATTTTGATGTCGTAAATGGTGCAATTTGATGCATGCTTTTGCGCGTTTTATCGACGTGAAACAGTCCCACTTGTTTAAGGTAGCAGTTTATTTTGATGTAGATTATTATTGAACAATTTGCCTATAAAATGGTATAATTTAAATACACTTCTTGTATTAATTCTTTTCACTGAATATCATGAACGCGACTGAACCCGAGCAAGCGGAGCGAGCGAGGGGGGAGGGGAGGGTGTGGGAGGGGGTGTCCCCCCTCCCATGGTGAGAACTTTTTGCATTTTGATGTTGCAAATGGTGCAATTTCATGCATGTTTTTGCGCGTTTTATCGACGTGAAACAGTAACATTAGTGTAAGGTAGCAGTATATTTTGATGTAGATTATTATTGAACAATTTGCCTATAAAATGGTATCATTAAAATAATCTTCTTGTATTAATTCTTTTCACTGAATATCATGAACGCGACTGAACCCGAGCGAGAGGAGCCGGCAGCGAGCGAAGAAGGAGGGGGAGGGTGTGGGAGGGGGTGTACCCCCTCCCACGGTGAGAACTTTTTGCATTTTGATGTTGCAAATGGTGCAACTTGATGCATGTTTTTGCGTGTTTTAACGAGTTGAAACAGTCCCACTTGTTTAAGGTTGCAGTATATTTTGATATAGATTATCATTGAACAATTTGCCTATAATATGGTATGATTTAAATACACTTCTTGTATTAATTCTTTTCACTGAATATCATGAACGCGACTGAACCCGAGCAAGCGGAGCGAGCGAAGGGAGAGGGGAGGGTGTGGGAGGGGGTGTCCCCCCTCCCACGGTGAGAACTTTTTGCATTTTGATGTTGCAAATGATGCAATTTGATGCATGTTTTTGCGCGTTTTATCGACGTGAAACAGTAACATTAGTGTAAGGTAGCAGTATATTTTGATGTAGATTATTATTGAACAATTTGCATATAAAATGGTATCAATTTGAATAATCTTCTTGTATTAATTCTTTTCACTGAATATCATGAACGCGACTGAACCCGAGCGAGCGGAGCGAGCGAAGGGGGAGGGGGAGGGTGTGGGAGGGGGTGTCCCCCCTCCCGCTGTGAGAACTTTTTGCATTTTGATGTTGCAATTGTGCAGTTTGATGCATGTTTTTGCGCGTTTTATCGACGTGAAACAGTAACATTAGTGTAAGGTAGCAGTATATTTTGATGTAGATTATTATTGAACAATTTGCATATAAAATGGTATCAATTTGAATAATCTTCTTGTATTAATTCTTTTCACTGAATATCATGAACGCGACTGAACCCGAGCGAGCGGAGCGAGCGAACGTGGAGGGGGAGGGTGTGGGAGGGGGTGTCCCCCCTCCCACGGTGAGAACTTTTTGCATTTTGATGTTGCAATGGTGCAATTTGATGCATGTTTTTGCGCGTTTTATCGACGTGAAACAGTAACATTAGTGTAAGGCAGCAGTATATTTTGATGTAGATTATCATTGAACAATTTGCCTATATTATGGTATGATTTAAATACACTTCTTGTATTAATTCTTTTCACTGAATATCATGAACGCGACTGAACCCGAGCAAGCGGAGCGAGCGAAGGGAGAGAGAAAGGTGTGGGAGGGGGTGTCCCCCCTCCCACGGTGAGAACTTTTTGCATTTTGATGTTGCAAATGATGCAGTTTGATGCATGTTTTTGCGCGTTTTATCGACGTGAAACAGTAACATTAGTGTAAGGTAGCAGTATATTTTGATGTAGATTATTATTGAACAATTTGCATATAAAATGGTATCATTTTGTATTAATTCTTTTCACTGAATATCATGAAAGCGACTGAACCCGAGCGAGCGGAGCGAGCGAAGGGGGAGGGGGAGGGTGTGGGAGGGGGGTGTCCCCCCTCCCACGGTGAGAACTTTTTGCATATTGATGTTGCAAAATAGTGCAATTTGATGCTTGTTTTTGCGTGTTTTAACGAGTTGAAGCAGTCCCACTTGTTTGAGGTTGCAGTATATTTTAGTGTAGATTATTATTGAACAATTTGCCTATATTTGAATACACTTCTTGTATTAATTCTTACACTGAATATCATGAACGCTGTCTGTTCAGCAATCAAACAGAAAAAGCATGCACACGAGGTTGTAGATAGGGGCATATCCCCTCCCACACGAAGGGGATTTTGCGTTTTCAGACCTGAAATTCAGCGATCTGGTGCAAATTTTTGGTGCAATACTTTTTCATCGAAGTGTTAAAATCACGGAATTTAGTTCTTATTCCGAATGTGCATCATCTGTGTGTCAGTGTATAAAGTCTAGTGAGGTAGAGCTTAGGGGAAGGGGAATTCCGCCTCCCGCTCGCGGAGCTTTTGCGTTTTTAGAATTAAAATAAAGCGATCTGGGTATAGCCACAGTCTACTTATATGCATGGCGGAAGGGGGGGGGGGGAGGGGCGGGTGAGCAGGGAGAAGGCGTGGGCGAGTGTTATCTCCACCTTTCCCTTCCGATGGAGCTTTTTATCAACATTTGGGAAATCAAAAAAAAAAAAAACTGATGGGGGGAGGGGACTGAGGGAGGAAAGGGTCGATTAAAAGGGGAAATTCCCCTTAAACATGAGGGAACCTTGAGTTTTTGGAAGGTATGTGATAAGTCTTGTGCACTGAGAATTATTCATAATTTTTTTGTAAATCTAAAAAGTGTACTAAGCTAGGGAAAGAGGCACAGAGGGGGAGGGTTTGGGAGGGGGATACCCCCTCCCAAGCACGAGAGATTTTGCATATTTTGAATTGAAATTCAACGATCTGGTGCACACTTTGAGTGAAATATTCAAAAAAATATCTTATTTGATGAAAGGTTGCAAAGGAGACCCGCTTCATGTGCATGCATACAGTATACACGCATTTTTTTTCCGCCTCCCAAATCCCCGGTCCAAATCTTAGGGGGGGCGACCGCCCCCATCGCCCCCCCCCCCCTGCCTACGCCAGTGAAGAGACCTACAACACGTAAACATGTAGACCTCTAATTATTAAAAAGAAATAAAAAAAAAATCATCAATCACGGCGCAGGGTCCCAAGAATATTGAAAGCAGATCACAGCGAGATCGAGAAGAACATACATGTACAACAACATGGTAATACATGTATACAAAGCTAAAAATATGGCAAGGTTAAACCGTTTTATGTGCTGTGCTACCCCAATAGAAAGGAAACTTGATTTGTTAGATGAGACATCTCCATCGCCTCTCAGGACAGAAGAAAAATCATACCCTCTATCATTAAGATCACCAGTTATTTTCCTATTCCGTCATTATGTACCAGAAATAACATTTGAACAATTTAAATCCTCCCCATTAAAGTACTACAGTACGCTAGTTCCTTGACAAGATAAATCAATGCACGAGTTTCCCTCCTCGTGGGACACACTGTATAACATACATTGCATATTCATAATATACAGATGTACGATATGTGATTATACTCAAAGGTTACAATACTAAGACGTTACCACAGATGCCAAATTTCTCAATTGGCTGGGTGAGAAACTGCGACAGCGAAGGGGGGGGGGGGGCAGATCCCCCATCGGGCTTTTTCATTTTGAAATTAGAAGTAATGCGATTTGGTGCTCAGCCAGAGTATAGCAAAATCATATTTTACCTATTATTAGACCTACCTCACTCATCATCTTAGCAAATGAAGCGAGCTTCTCGTACACAGTATTTACTATCAATCTAACTGTCACGTTTCATTATTTTCTTCTTTTCTTTTTCTTTCTCGTAAACGTGAGAAAAGGACTAGCACTGTGTGCGGGTGAGCGTGAGTTGGGTTGCTGGGGAGTGGTATGTCTGCATTGCATTAACAGGCCTACGTCTCTAATACTGTATTACATTGTCTCTAGCTGTGGTTTGCCAGAACAAGGGTTTCTGAAAGGCGCCAGCTTGCATTACAAAACTCTACTGTAATCGCGAATAAGAAAAAAAAAACACAAAGCAAAATACCAATACATTCCTCGTACAATGGGACACAATAATCTCTTTGGTATCCAATAACGGCAGGTACAAATTAGCAGGAATGAAAAATCACTGATTCATGAACAGAGTGTTGACCAAAAGTACATTACATTAATTAAGTGCACATTTTATTCTAAGAGCATTATATACCATTTGCAAATGAAACAAAAACCCAGCTTTAGTGCTTCAAATTAGTTCTAAAAATATGTGAGTTAGAGCTAGCAACAACTAATGTAAAAGTTTGAATCAGTATGATCAATGTTAAGTATTGTTAAAAAAAGAAATAGAAATGTGAACAAATGTTTCTATAGACTTACAGGACAAGTCCACCTTCATATACATAAGGATTGAGAGAATGCAGCAATATTAGTAGAACACATCAGTGAAAGTTTGAGGAAAATTGGACAATCCGTTCAAAAGTTACGAATATTTTAAGTATCTGCGCAGTCACTGCTGGAAGAGAAGACTACTATGTACAGTGTATGATGTCACATGCGTACAACTATATAAGGAAAATAAAAAGAGAATTTCACAAAACTTTACTTTTTGAATAAAGTGCACAGTTCTTCGACTTGCTACTGACGTATATGCTAAGGGTAATATTATTCCCCCTGCCTTCTGAAAGAGAGAAGTCAAGTGTTCTTTTGTTATGGGAGAAAAATAGAAATATGTTGAATTTTCTTTATTCTTTCTTAATATCGTTGTACTCATGTGACATCACAAGCTATAGTAGTCTTTTCATCCAGCCGTGACTGAGCAGAAACTTCAAAAATTCATAACTTTTTAACGGATTGTCCGATTTTGCTCAAACTCTCACTGATGTGTTCTACTAATATTGCTGCATTCACTCAACCCACATGTCTATGAAGGTGAACTTGTCCTTTAACCGTGTAAGAGTTATGGTTTATTGAGAAAAACATTGATATCTCCTTGTATTTTAGGTTTTATTGCGAAATGTTTATATGGTAGGATTTTTTTTTATTCATTCAACTGACCTACACACATGCATCGAATGTGATATCTCGAACATTTTTAAGTCACTGCTCCCAATGGTAAACAGTACCTTTAAGCGACTTTCAAAATACGCCACTTTACAAGGGAAATAACACAGTGAAGAGAAATTTATCCAAATGATAATGATTGTATTATAAATGAATTCTGACTGTTCATGAGTCTTGTATAGGGGTAATGATTTCGTTTATTCTCTGTGACTTAAAGGTAATCTATTAGAGCCTAATAGGGTTTTACTTGTATAAAGAGCCTGCAAATTTGTTTTGCTTCTGAGAAATCATACACTCGTCTAGAGTGAGCAATCCAGTGACAGCTGATAGTATCCAGGTATACCAAAAAAAAAAAAAAAAAAAAAAAAAACCAAAGGAAAAAAAAAAAAACCAGCCCTTGATTACTGAGATATGTCACTTAATAATTGCGTATGAGACTCGACATGTTAGTTCCAGAAATGGACGTTCACATCGTTATCATGGTGGACGTTGGAGATGATGATTTGATTTGTATTTCTATGGTTAGGCCCAATATCCTCCAACAACCTACAAACCAGTACTGACTCAAAGTGACTTTCACATATCTGTATCATGCCTATGTACGAGTCTGTCAACAAGTCGTTCCTAAAGACGCCAATATCCTCGTACATGTATTTTACCATCTTTACAAGGCGGTCTGATAGCTAGGCACCTTTTCATGAAAGTTGTCAGCCCTGAAAAGTTGTCAGTCTCTTACAAATTATCATAATAAGTCCAAAGTCAGTGACAAGAGCTTCTAAGCAAATCAAAACCAATGATTTGGCGAAATAATGTTGAAAGAAAGTAAAAGGGGAATATGAAATTTGAATTTTATACAATCTCTGATGATTTATCCTTTGATAATTTGTCTCGTCCAGAGTAAGTAGAAAATGATCACTTTATTCATTATTCAGTTTATGTCGTCATTTTCTTTTTCAAGCGAAAAATACCATATAGAAACTACCAATGGCGCATCGTTTAAACATCAGGCAGCTCGTTCATACTTTATGCTTCCATTTATACATGGTCATTTTCAACAGCAAAGAATATAAAGCGTACAAAATATGCATAAAAATTAGCAATATGCATTATACATTATGTCGAAATGCAATACAAACATGAAGTTAATTGTGAAGCCTGTATATGCATGTTATTTACTCACTAATGTTGGAATTGTTGAAAATGGAGAGGAAGGTAGAAAGCAGAGCTTTTAACATGCACGAATTCCCCTCAAAACCATTATTAATGAGGTACATTGTACGGGCAGAGAAACGTAATAATAATGTAGGCCCATACGGTGACAATTAACAGCACATCGGACATCGACAACAAGAGTATAAGAACTCTATATACAAAGCCCTTTGCTTTTAACTATTGGAGTACATTGTATTGCTAAATTCATATTTTACTGTAACCGTTCTAAATTTGTGATGGTTATTAGAAACTGAAAGCTATTGCTTGAACATATTTATGCATCATGAAAAGGAGCAGCAGGGTCATGTATGGTTTGTTTTTTCCCCTTGGCAACAGAAAAAAAAAATAGATGAAATAATGTAGTAACCGTAACATAATTATGATAACAAACAAAGCAAAGGCAAAAACGAAAGCAATGACATCCTTGAAACAATAAGAACAAAAACAATGATTATAAAAATACGATGAACACGATGACGGTGACAACGCGCATAAACAGCAACAAAAAGCAACTCATACTACCTCAATAAACAAATTGATTATAAAAAAGGAGATCAGCGGCAGCAAAATGTGGCAGCAAACTGAGTTCACCTTGTTTACGTTTCCTTTTGACCCAACAATCCTTACCAGTCTCACGGAGATAACAAAGCTCATACCAGTAGGCGTGTCTTGAAAAGGTTTCTCCATCTCCTGGGACAAACAGCGTGCATCAATTTGCATGTAACGTTGACCCGTTATATAGACCTTACACGCCAAAACAAATAGAACTCTAAGGTTTCACAAAACAGCCCTCGGGTCCATTCTTGACAGTGTCTTTGGAACACACCACCACTTGTGGAAAGATTCTTCCTTTCTCCTTTTTCTTCTTCTTCTTCTTCTCTATGCACCCTTCTTTCTCTCTCGTCTCTCTCCTTTCTTTCTTTTTTTTTTATTTGAGAACTTCAATGCAGCTGCTTCTTCTGTATCTACAATTTAATCTTGTTCCTCTCACTATGTTAAGAGCAATTCTTGTATGCACACACCCATTGATAAATCCCGTCATTCAAGACTTTTCCATCTCTTCGGTAATAGGTGAGGCAAGTTGGAAAAGGAAAAGAAAAGAATAGAAAAGAAAGAAGGTACATGCAGATAACAGTCTTCAGTTTAATTTGGAAAACGGTCTTATCCTGATCCTATTTGAGAATATTATTTGCTCTCTGGAGGTCGACCCCTTCTTGACGTGAATGAATGCACTATAAAAAGATCGGATGGAGTAGCTCTGTCTATGTTTGAGGGAAGGATTACCCCGCGAGGTAAATAACAAAACTAAACCTACCAACACTGTTCGGGCACCGTTGAAACGTTTAGCTCTGATTTCTGTGACCGAGTTCCAGTTGTATGTTAGGTGAACAAATATAAAATACCCGTTTGTAGTTTTCAAGTGGACTCCTGTGTACCTCATGTCCTTCCACCTTTTGAAGCAATTTCCATATCATTTTATAATTATTTTCATTAATATTTTCGCCTGCATCATATCTCTATCTCATATACTCCTCTTTACCATGCAGTAATACTCAAGAATACATAAATCAAAAGTTACTCTTGGTGATAGGCCATTCTTGTATGCTGCACCAAAATTATGAAATAATCTCCCTTTGTTTATAAGGCAAGCAGCTACAATCAATGAGGTTAAAATCAGGTTAAAAATGTATCTTCTGAAGAAATTGTTATGTTTATTATGTATGTTATTTTGTAATGCGCAGTAGAGTATTGTTATAGTAGCTGCGCGATATAAATGTATTTTGTTATTATTATTGTCATTATCATTTATCGTTATTCATAATAAGCGCTTTCGTCTGTTTCGGTTAGTCATCATCAAGCTCTGCATACATTTTGTTTCATTTCATTCATTTCCCATTTTCACAAATATACCAAATCAAAAGCCCTACGTACTTGTCTGACTACAGAGTATTTCAAATATCGTTACAAGCAAGTGAATTGTTACATGATAAGGTGAAAAACGTTTTCTATCATTTCATATTTTCCTGCTTTGAGAAGAATTAATGTGTATTATGATCATATTCATTTAGCAGGGAAATTATGTAACTGTTTTATTTTCTTTTTACATTTTTTCATTAGATGACGAAAACTATTGCAAATAAGTCGAGATGGAAAAATAAACTGCTTTGTAATTTAGTTATATCAAACGATGTCAAAATGTGTATCAAATCATCAATATCAAATGTGTAAGTTATAAAAAATCCAGTTACCGTGTATAACATATATACATATTATTGTATTTAACCCACTTACAGCCCACGAAATCAAAATGCAATTGACATTACACGTAAACAACTTGCCAAAGATGTTGGCAGAATCAAATAGAGTTGAATGTATGAAGTAACGTCCAAAGGAGACCTCCTGCGCAGATTCTTAAGATAGGACAAGAAATAAGACCGCCGCAGAATTTCACTTGTTTTCTCGCAACGATGATATAATTTGAAATGAAATAAACTGAAATTGAAATTGAATTACAATATCATAATGGGAAAATCAGGTACCACAATGATATCATTGCCGTACTACCCCCTGATGGATTACAAACAAAGATTTTGTATTTCGCATTTCAGTGAAACAAAAAGATACCTTTTGCTACTACAGTGTGGTAGGGTATATTTTGCATCAATCATTCTCCGGAATTGCGACGATAAATCTTCGGTTCCTCTCTGACAAAGAATACTTACAGTTGTATAAATCGAAGACTTTTATCAATAATAACATGAAGCCTTTCAATGTGCAAATCAATGCAAGAGCTATTGAGGTGATGACTGTGTAAGTGCTGTCTGAGATTATGAAGAAATGCATGTGAATCAGGAGAACGCCATACTGAAATGATAATTATATAGGAGACTGCCCTCTTGAGGTGTGAGCTGGTAAGCAGATGACAAATAGCGAGCGAACGCTCTTCCATATGGACATGTATTATTGATTGTCCTATATCACATTGACATGCGAGAGTGACATGAAATATTCACATAATTAGATAAGTGACCTTGCAGTGATGGGGAGAATACTCTATCGTCATTGAACTTAATATGGTAGCATAATGCACATGCACATTTACTCATTTATATCCCTTTAAAATCTATTACTCCAGTAAAGAAACATATTAACATCACGATTATAACCTCTCCCCCATCTATAGAAGTATTGTTGCAATGCGTCAGACAAGAAGAAAAAAGAATTGGATTTTGATGATACTCATTTAGCAACTCGATCATGATTACATTGCAACCAATTTTGAAGGCACGATAAGACATTTTTGATGGCGAAGCGTCCCTTCTCGTTTTTGGACCGTACAGTGGAAATATAATGGGTGAAAACTAATGGCAGTCGATCTCGAGTGTAATGTGCTTGTATAATGTATATGTTTTATTTTTAGCGTGTCTTTTATGGTAGTGGTAAGCACATCGTATTTTCTGTAGTACATATGATCTGAAGTGTATAATGTTTATATCGACAGAAGGATTAGGCGTATTGATGTATGAATGACGATGGTAATTTTTGTTGGTTTTTGTTATTATAGATAGTACACTCATCATAAGTTTGTTATTTTCTGTTTTAGATTATATCATTATCATTAGTGTATAATGTTTACGGAGCTGATGAGATATTCATTATAATGTATATAATAATATTCATAATCAATTCTTTGAAATAATGTTAAAAAGATGTAAAAGTGTATATAAGGGAGAAATTGATTCGGAAATGAAAGTCTGAATATTGCAAACTGGAACGGTAAAAGTGAAAGATTCTTGATTGGAGGGCAGTAGATATGCATTTGCATTCTGATCCATCCATCCCATCCATCAAATTTAGAGCAGTACGTAAGCCACTGATGGTGCTTTTCTGTTACTTCCTTCTGTTGTGATCCTTCTCGAAACTCTCAAAGCTTTCTCTCATTATATTATTTCTTTCTCGCCCCTCCGCTATCTTTTTTTTTGTTTTCAGTGATCTTTTTATTAATTCTATTTCCTTTGAGAATATAACAATTCAAAAAAAAAATTACACACATTCCACATAACATCTGTCATAAATCATGTAGATATTCCTACAGTTATGAGACATAATCCATAATCCATAAAACAAGAATAATCATTCAATTCATTTTAAGGCAGAAATCAAACAGAAGAGAGGAAATAGAATGAATTATCCGATCATTCCTTTTTAACTACAAAACAAACAAGCAGAATTCATATATGCAATTGTGAGCAATTTAGCCAAACACTGAAAAAACAGGAAATGAAATTTCTATTATATCAAAAGAACAATGACAACAACAACAACAACACAAACCACCCTCATTCCCACCATACCCAACCCTCAACTACTCTTAACTTTAAACTTTAACCCCCCCCCCCCCCCAAAAAAAAAAAACCGTCCTTCTCATCTCTAAACCACCTCCCCACCCTCTACACCACATCCACCTCCTTACCCGAGACAGACACACTCCCTCTCATCCACCTCTCATCTCATCCACCTTTCATCCACCCACCCATTTACACACCCACCCTGCACACACATCCACTTAACACACACACACAAACACACACACACACACACACACACACACACACACACACACACACACACACCCACACACACACACACACATATATACACACACAAAAAACACGCACAAACACACACACACACACACAAACACACACACACACACATCCACACGTACGCACACACACACACACACACACACATATGCACCCTCACACCCACAGAGACGAATACACACACAACTTGTGTATGGCGTACTCACCTTCACCCTACACACCACTTTCACTCATAATACACACTATTATACTCCTCCTGTGAAGAGCCAGTACTCTCACCACTGCGACCCTCAGGCTCCGATCTATTGTCCTTGAGATCATCTGGTTCCTATTGTTGCTATTGTTTGCTAAGCTCGCGGAGCTCGAACCCCTTATTCCATTTCGAACTTATTCTGTCTCTTTCTGTTTTCTGTCTATCAATATCCATCTATCCCTCCATCTCTTCATCTCCCACCCCCTCTCTCTTTCTCTATTTCTATCATAGCCACATATACACACATAATATGTGTGTGTGTGTGTGTGTGTGTGTGTGTGTGTGTGTGTGTGTGTGTGTGTGTGAGTGTGAGTGTGTGAATGTGTGGTGTGTATGTGTGCCTCTCTCTGTCTGTTTGTTAGTGTGTGTAAATGGATGGATACACACATCGTTGGTAGATAGGTGACAGACATTTAGATTTCATCGAATTGCAATTAGATAAGTGGAAGCATAAAGGTCCTGGACGAATAGGCCTTTCTATTCCTCCATCAATTATGAATTGTGGTTCCATCAGCAACCTAAGTTTAAAATTTGCTTTATTTTATTTATTTATTGCGGTACTGCGAGCTGTGGTGTGATATTGAATAGAAATCACGAGGTTCACTAGTTACGATTGAAGAAAAAAATGGTGCAAAATTTATAGCGTATTTTGGTGAAAACTCGATGGCACGAGTTCTTTCCAAAACCGAGTGCCGTTCAAAGAGAGTGCGGTGAATTGAATTGCCTAAGGCAAATCGACAAGTCGTTGCATTACAAAGTCATACATAGAAAATAAAGATGTGAGGTCAAGGTTTTTCTCTCACCATCATCAACATCATCGTTAAAGGACAAGTCCACCTTCATACACATAAGGATTGAAAGAATGCAGCAATATTAGTAGAACACATCAGTGAAAGTTTGAGGAAAATTGGACAATCCGTTCAAAAGTTACAGATATTTTAAGCATCTGCGCAGTCACTGCTGGAAGAGAAGACTACTACAGTGTATAATGTCACATGCGTACAACTATAAAGGAAAATAAAAAGAGAATTTAAGAAAACTTTACTTTTTGAATAAAGTGCACAGTTCTTCGACTTGCTACTGACGTACGTTGAATGTAATATTATTGCCCCTGCCTTCTGAAAGAGAGAAGTCGAGTGTTCTTTTGTTATGGGAGAAAAATGGAAATATGTTGTATTTTCTTTATTCTTTCTTTATAACGTTGTACTCATGTGACATCACAAGCTATAATAGTCTTTTCATCCAGCCGTGACTGAGCAGAAACTTCAAAAATTCATAACTTTTTAACGGATTGTCCGATTTTGCTCAAACTCTCACTGATGTGTTCTACTAATATTGCTGCATTCACTCAACCCACATGTCTATGAAGGTGAACTTGTCCTTTAACCTGGAACTCGCTAAGAGTGGCCGATACAGTTCATTATACTTATTAAACTAATGTGTGCATAATATTCAACCATAATCATTCTATTTTTGAGATAAGAGCATGATTAGAATTTAATCTCAAAGTAATAAACAAGATATCGCGTTCAAGAAAATTATCACATTTTGCCATTTCCCATATTTTCATGCATCTTCCATAATATTGCTTCGGGAATCTTCGAGTCGAGTTTTAGATACAAAGACAGTAAAGAGATTGATGTTACATTTCTTACGAAGATACATCAAGGTACTATTGCCGAGGAGGTAGTAGGCGAGCTCGCCTATAAGTACTCCCTCACTGAAAACAGTTTTTCGCAGTGTGCCCTTTCGTGAGTTTTGGTAACGACTTTCGTTGTATAGTTGATTGGCATTTTTGTGTTTATTTTGTTTTGGTCGGCATGGGCCTAAATGTAAGGAACCTGCAGCATTGGCAATCGGCAATGAAAATTATGGCAAGGAATTGCACAGATTTTTTATATCTGTGAAATTGAAATAGGACCTAATTTATACTAGACTGTGTCAATATAGGAGGTCCAGAATCAGCTGTGTATACTTACGCAATGTGTATGTAAGTCTCCCATATACAGGGTGTATTGATTTCATAGTCTCTTTTCAAGGCGCAAAGGCGGGACAGCGTCAACCAGGTTGCAGGGCCTTTCGGGGAGAATTGATTCTTGATCTGACCTGGTTTACAGATGACCGAAGAAATTTCCTCAGCACTAAACACATTAACTGGTAGAATATTGATGTGGGAGAGTGAAAGAGATCAATTCATAATACAGGGAGTTCAAGTTCATCTTTTTAAATTCTCATATCTTTGTAAGATGAATAGATGTGCATGCCTTTATAGCTTTTTACAGTGTTTTATTCTCATGCTTGCTTTAGAATAATCATTGAAGAGAGAAAAGAAGTAATTGTCTTTAGGATGATAAAAAGTACTCATTTACTTGCGAATCAAACTGTGTCGTGTATCTGTAGAGGTATAGAGGATGAGATATAGTGCAGGTTCGACGATTGTTGCAGGATGTGAAGTGATGTACGTGAGTTGGGTAAGCAAAAAAAAAAAGCAACAAAGAACAAATAAAAACACAAAACAGAAAACGTAAAGAACAAAGTCAGGCAGGTGCATCCAAACACTATGGTGGCAAAATTATCAATCAAAAAGGTCATTTGTGATGCCCAGCAGGTGCAAGTAAAATTCATAAATCCTTCGGTCAAGATAACGAGGATATGCTACGATGCCGCTAACTGATGTAGACAAGCCTGTATGCATTGTTGCGTGTGCAGACGTGATATATGCATGTATTCAGGAAGCTGTAAATCAAGACTTGCAGATTGGACTTAAGACATTAAAGCACGTGAATAATAAAGAGGGAAAAAAGAAAATTAACGCTGAAACGTTTCTGTCATGTATGTTGGGAATAAAGCCCCAATATAAAAATGTATGCATTCTATATGTACAACTATACAAAGAAAACATACCGAGTATTCCACATTAAAAAAAAGAAGTACAGATTCCCTCGACTTAATTGTTACTGACATGATGTTAAGGGTAATTATTCCCTCTGCTTACTGAAATAGACCAGTCAAGTACAGTGTTTGTTCATTATGCTAAAGAAATAATGAAAATAGTGAAAATATGTTATAGTTTCTATATATTTTCCCTATGTCGTTGTCAATTAATGATGAGTCATTTAAAGTATTGCGGTCTTCTCTACCAGAGATGACTGCACCAAACTTGAAAGATTAATAACTTTTTAACAAATTTCCTAATTTTCTTCAACTTTCACTGATGTGGTTTTCTAATATTGCTTTATTTCCGCAATTTTACAAATGTAATTATATGAGTTTTGCTCTCATTTAACTTCTTCGTTTTCCCCTCACAAAGGGCGACATTAACATTATGAGTGAAACTACATTGGGGAAATGCATCGATCGGCCAACATTCTAGGAACTTTTTTTATTGGTTGCGTGGACGAAACAATCCCTATCCTCGACCAGTCGACCTACATAATCATAAGAATCATGATCAATAAATGGTGTGTTTGTGTGCGTGGGTATGTGTTGTGCATGTAGGACCAAGAGATAGCTGTACGTGGGATGCGTACATTATAGCATTGACTCCATCTCAAATCTTCAAGCATTAACATCACTGGCTAATACTTGTCCTCATTTCCACCACAATGATATTATGCGAGTGACGGACGAAGGCCTACAATGTCCCTCCATACCACAAAAATTAAAACAAAGTAAAATTTAAGTGATGGAACGACTGATAGCAAAGGCTACATGGCCGATCAATTAGAGTCGAACGGGAAAATAATGATCGATCGATATGGCTTTGTATCGGCTGGGGGTGACCGATGCTAGAATACTTCAAGTTTCCGGCCTCATTGGCGAAGAACTTTGACCCGTATTTTGTGATGGCATCCGCAAATTATTACTTTCCGATGAGATGTGATCGACAATGATATCATGAGCTTCGAAATGTCAAACGTCGAAGCTTTTGTTTGAATATCGCTGCTGGATAATCGGAAACAATACCTATTATAGGGACTCTTGATGTAGGCTACGAGCATGAATTCTTGCATGTCTGTGTACTGTGGATTCTCGTGTTGTGCATATTATGAATATTACTGTACATTTGTGTGAGTGTGTGTGTGTGTGTGTGTGTGTGTGTGTGTGTGTGTGTGTGTGCGTGTGTGTGTGTGTGTGTGTGTGTGTGTGTGTCTGGCTGTCTGTCTGTCTGTCTGTCTGTCTGTCTGTCTGTCTGTCTGTCTGTCTGTATTAATTTTGTGCACGTACTTACATATTGCGCCTCACGTGCACCATGCAGTCATTGTAGCAAGTATCATTTCGAGCATGGAGGTAGAAAAGAGATACCTCCATGTTTCGAGCGAGAACAATGGTGAGTTTACGATCTTCCACAAAACATGAAACCAAATCACCACCCTGGTAAAGATGGAGAAAGAGGGTGCGAGGCAGTTTGTTGATGTATTTTTTAGTTAACTATGAAAATATGAAAAGCAGTTCTTAATATTATACGATATTATATCGTTCTTCATACATCATGATGTCGAAGTGCTGATATGATATCACAGAATTACAAATAAATCTCAAGCAGTCTACGTATGTAGACCTATGTATGAATCAATATCAATCAATTAATAAATCTATCTATCTATCTATCTATCTATCTATCTATCTATCTATCTATCTATCTATCTTTCTATCTATTTACCTATCTATTCATCTCTATCTCTCTGTCCTATACCTAGAAGTATCTATATATATATATATCAATCTGCCTCTCTATATCCATTTTATCTTTCTTTACATCTATCTTCATAACATATCTGCTGTTCTATACATTCTTTCCACCTCTGTCTTTTCGCTTGTTATTACTCTCATTCTCAGCCAATAATAACGAGTATATATTTACACACCTTGCGGATGGAGCAAACAACAACACCCCACCACGTATACCCTGGAAAAATAACGCACAACCTACTTTGGAGGGCAATTCGTTTGCGTAAGAGGTACTATAGGCTTCGATCAATTGTCCTTGATATCATCTGGTTATTTGTCTTTGCCACTGTTCACGGGTTTGTAGAGAACATAGTACGTCCCACTCCTTCTTTTTCCCTCCCTCTTCACTCTATCTCCTTCCTTCACACGCAACAGGGAGGTGACCTCTCACCTCCCTGCACACACACATGCGCGCACACATGGACACTTCACTCCAGAATGAATACAATCCTCTTCTTCCCTTCTCTTCCCTCTCTCTGTCTGTCTATATAGGCCTATAAATATCTGTTTATCTCTATCTATCTATCTATCTATCTATCTATCTATCTGTCTATCTATCTATTTATTTATCTATCTATCTATATCTATCTATCTATCTATCTATCTATCTATCTATCTATCTATCTATATCTATATACTCTTGTATATCTCCATATTATCATATTGTTTTATTATTCACTTGATCTCAAACTATCGTGGCGCACTGAACACAGCGGACGACAAAGACATCAGATTGTAAAGTAAGAACAGGGTCTTCCCACCTCCCTGGTAAGAACATCCCAGTCTCCCATTGCTCTGCTAAGGAACGTATATCCCCTGGGGTCTCCCCGTATAACCAGGGAAGGTAGAATACCACCTCCCTGGTCTAACCCACTGAACTCGCTTGACCAATCACACGGAACAGTGATTCAGCCTTCTTCGGACACCAGATCGCTCTTTTTTTTTCCATACCCACAGCACCACAAATTCTACATCTTGTTACGACGACGGCCTCTTTTTGCACTCATGTCCTGCCGGATGAAGAACTGATGTCGTTCAATAATAGTTGGGAGCATAGGCGCCGGAAGTGGGGGGGGGGGGGGGCAGGGGGGGCAAAACGCATTTTTGCCCCCCCCCCCCCCCCCCCCAAAAAAAAAAAATAATAAAAATAAATGAATAAACAAAGAAAATAAAATAAATATGTATATATATATGAATAAAAGGGAAAAAATATGGCTACAAACGGCAGCTTTTGGACTGTAAAATGTCAAAATTTTCAAGCTCGCTCGCATCCAGCAGTTGAGCCCGGTGCGCTTCCCCCTTAATTTCTAAAGCGAAAAACATAGCTACGACGGCAGTTGTTGGACTCTAGAATGTCAAAATTTTCAAGCTCGCTCGCATTGAATCGTTATGCCATTCTCCTAATGTTGCTGACAGTAATTGCCAGTAGTTGCGCCCGATGCCCCCACCCCTTAATTTCCAAAGCGAAAGATAAAATATAGCTACAAACGGGAGTTTTGGGACTGTAAAATGTCAAAATTTTCAAGCTCGCTCTCTTCGCTCGCTCGCATTGAATCGTTATGCCACTCTCCTAATGTTGCTGCCAGTAATTGCCAGCAGTTGCGCCCGATGCGCCGCCCCATTAATTTCCAAAGTGAAAGATATACTGTAGCTACAAACCCCTTTTTGGGACTGTAGAATGTCAAAATTTTCAAGCTTGCTCGCTTCGCTCGCTCGCATTGAATCCTTATGCCATTCTCCTAATGTTGCTGCCAATAATTGCCAGCAGTTGCGCCCGATGCGCTCCCATTTATTTCCAAAACGAAATATATAGCTACAAAACTCCAGTTTTGGAACTGCAGAATATCAAAATTTTCAAGCTCGCTCGCATTTTATTGTTATGCCATTCACCTTATGTTGCTGACAGTATATAATTTGTCGATCGTTTCACACCGTCATTCCATAATCCATGTAAGGAAAACTTACAATGTTCCTCAATGACGGCGTTGTTGAATGTATCACATTCCGTAATGTATTGTAGTCCCATTATTGCTCACGCACACACGCACAAGCATACAGACCGTCAAAATTACTTTATGGTTCCCCCCATGTTTCGACCCACCGTACGCCACTTTACATATATATATATATATATATATATATATATATATATATATATATATATATATGTGTGCGTGTGTGTGTGTGTGTATGTGTATATTGTGTAACATATGCATGGTCTATCTTGAGCCCCCTCCAATGTTTGCCCCCCCCCCCCCCCCCAATCCAAAACTGCTTCCGGCGCGCCTGGTTGGGAGGACCTGCATCTGATCACTGAAGTTGACGATCTCGTTCTCTCTCAAGTTCTTCATCCCATTATTCATGCCTAATCATTCGTCTCATGTAGAGAGATACTCCGCCATATGTTCAAGCTGGATTTGATAAGTATTAGGATAAACTAAAAAAACAACAACAACAAACGTCGAACTGAATGAAAAAGAAAAGAAAAGGACAATGTCTTCCTTCCCTTTGCTCGTTAAATTTTTTCACATATTACTTTTTTTTCCAAATAAAGCCGTATATGGAAGATATTCCCACTAATTTGTTCTACAATAAGTGTGTAAACAGAACAACATAACTTTTACAGATTTCAATAGTTGTTGAATTACCGATGAAAAGAGATTTTAATGACAGTTATGTCTGATTAATAAATGTTTGGTGGCTCCGATTTCTCAATTGCCTTTAAATGGCCATTAACTTTCTCATTTCTATTCGATTTTAGTGGTCTTTCAGCATTCTGTCAGCTTGACCTTACACATAAATTGAAGCAGAAATTGTGACAAAGTGGATCTCCCCTATGAGGTAAGCAGAGTATAAAACTCTGTCGTCCTTTTCCCACTCATACCCTTTTGGCATAATCGCACTCCATGAGACAGCTCACTGACCTCTTTCTACTCTAATTGGCCAATTTTATGGTGTTTTGCGAAAGAGTGCATACCCTTTACAAAAAGGCGAGTTTCTTTCTTTCTTTTTTCTTTCTCTTTTTTTTTTACATAAATTCTAATGTACTCCCAAGTGACGATGAAGTTTTATCTCACAGTTCTCTGAACGGCCTCGTTCCAGTTGTTGCAAACACACCAGAAAGAACCACAATCTTGTTTAAAGTTCCGTGTGATTGGCGAGATGACGTGCCAATGTTATAATCCGTGTCCGGGTCAACGAACACTGGAGCTTTACACAGCGATGCACGTCACAACTGCGAGAATATACGTGCAGCACCTGCACACTTCTCTCCCATAATATTGCGCCTCGATTAACCCACGGCCTTCGAGAACTTGAAATTTTATATAGATTTGATATTCAATACATCCAATTCCAGTGTGTAAAGGATTGACTCTTTTGATTTATCAAACAAAGCTGTTGCATTTATAAAGACGATCGTCTGAAAGACTGGTCATAAATCACATGAAGTTGCGTTGTAACGTGATTGTCGTTGGCATACAAACGAGTAGTGTGCGCATTGCTAATTACCCATAAGTCACAAAAAAAAAGAACTACAACAAAAACGCATTGTGACTTGATAAACATAAATGATAGAATAGATGGTCATCAAACGAAAGAAATCCACATCATGATAAATCACAATTCAAAGCAAGTCATGCAACATACATTATCATTCGCAATCTCGCATATAAATAATTATCATGACAAATAATCTGATTCTGCAGTATTCATCCACGCACGACGCCACTTTGGTGGACAGTATTATGGTCGCTATACATAATTCATCAATCACAAACTCGAATGCAAAATGTTTCCCCTTGCAGATTTTATCAAATTGTGTTTCACTTCAATTAGCAAAAATAAATAAATGAATGAATAGATAGACTAATAGATAGATAGATAGATAGATAGAAAGATGAATAGATAAATGAATGAATAAATAAATGAATAAATAAATAAATGAATAAATAAACAAATAAATGAATAAATAAATAAACAAAATCATGTGAAATAAGAATACCTCTCTAAAAAACATCACCACTAATATACAACAACAATAAAAAAAAAAACCCAAAAAGAAATAGGGAAATAAATCACTGGTCTTATCGTTTCACAAATCTATAGTCAGAGGAAAAGACAATTCGACATTGTTTGATAAGTGAAATGATCACATTCATATTCATTCGAGTATCATTCCACTTGAGGTCTGTCATAGGAATTAGACAACTGGGAAACTTTCAGAACTAATCTTCTTGCTCTATACAGGTCTTGATGAAAAGTGAGATTTTCATTTAAACAAAAGTACATTGAGATCATGATTGCCTTCTCCCAGTTTCATTTCGATTCCAAAAAAGGTTGTAAAATTTGGTATATATTGGGCACATTGTGTCCAGGTATAGTATCACCCTGAACGAAAGATACATGAATACCCTTCAATGGGATTGTGTGCAACTGGAATTCAGTACACCGCAGGAGCCTAACCTATACGTGTATGCTCGCAGTGAAACTGACATAATTATACACGGTGCGAAGGATCCATATACGAACACGTTATCGGTCTGTAACAGGTGCAATAGGCTGGCGTCATTGGGATATAGAACATCCATACATCACGTTTAATGCATTATGAAAATGATATGGTATCATCCAGCCCAGGTAGTCTCTTTTGTTGTAACACTACTCTCCCTATCCCTATGAGCCTTGTCACTATATTTTGCCAAAGTGTCATGAGGTAATACACATTTTGACATACACGTGTATCAGTAAAAAAGTAAAATGAAATAAAAGAATAGATAATAAAAAAGAGTGTGTATAGCTTAAATTAGTAAAATGACTTGGTAAATAAAGACTATTCAACCTGTCGAAATTCAAATCCAAGACGTCCTACTAACGTCCCCTGTATCACGCTGCTTGCACACTCAAGCCCTGAAGAGACAATTCTCTTGCTCGGGACCCTGCATGCCATGGGCTCCATGGGCTCGATTTTGGGCATTGGTAACTCGCATTAAACCGGTAATAATATCTTGAGTTTGGGAACTTGCAAACTTTCACCTCATTTGGAAGCAATATCCGATTTGTTGGCTCTGTTATGTTTGTTTGCTTGTAATCGTATTTTGGTTGTTTTTGTTGTTGTTGCTGCTGCAGCTGTGTTGCTGTTGTTGTTGTTGTTGTTTTGGGGGGCATTGAAGATAATGAGCACTGAGATGCATCAGCAAGAGAAAGACCTTTACACTACATTTTAGACTACAGTCGTCTGTGATGCGCACATGGGCTATCAAAGGCATCCATCTTAATCAACATTTTCTCATCTCATAGTGCATCAGAAGTAACACCCCAAGCACAACGGCGCCACGCATGTCTTTCTGGTCCGAAATGTCACCATATTAATCAGTGCGTGCAGTGTCCATGACACTTGTAGAGCCTAGAGGTTTTCGAACGTCGATGACCATGTCCGTGTTTTCAACCAATTAAGAAAGGCATCGGCATTTATAATTGCATAGGAGCGTGCTTTAATCAGCTGTACAATGTCAATTTCTCCAGCATACTCTCATCATCTCTTCAATTATACGGACGATTATTATGTACTGGTATCTTGTGTGGCTTAGTGTTTAAGGAGGGTTGTACGAGGTAATCAATAACGAATTTGCATGACAGAAGGCATTGTTACAGTACCCTGGTATGGCTTATTGTAGCTGTGTAGCTTTCTACTCAACCTGTTCATCGTCTTCACTTGTCTGAGTTTTGTTCGGGTTTGTGTATGGACAGGGGCAGCAGAGCGATACGTCCGTGTTGTTGACTTCATGTAATGAAGTTTGTGTAAGGGGCAGGGGGCAAGGGGCAGGGGGAGGAGACACGAAATGTTGGTGCACACGGGGGGGGGGGGGGGGGGGTCCGAGATGAGTAAGCCGATACAGAATCACAAAGAGTGGAATTACAGTAATATTATTAAAAAGCTCCGAGTAAAACTGCAAAATAAGTAGACAGCAGATATGAAAAATTAAGGAAAGTGGCATTTCGAGGTATGCACGCGAAAAAATAAAGGGAGGGAGTTTGAAAGAAAGTTGAGAGAGGCAGGCGAGGGACAACGAGACAGACAGGCAGACAGACAGAAAGAAAGAAAGAGAAGATATTGATTAAGATTATTATGAAGGGACTAGTAAAGTAAATAGTGTATCAATATAATATGAGATATATACGTAACATGCGTTAGCTTGCTCAGCACACACAGTCTGTAGATTCTATAGCGGCAAGTTTGACTTTACAATCTGTATTGTAACAACTACACGTTTGGGGGATTATACATACATTGGCCTATCCGCATTCTTTGATCAAACGAATCACTAGCATAATTATTTAATGATGGGCCAATACATGACATTTTGTAAGATTCGAACATAAACCAAGCAGTAATATTCCATTTTGGGACGTATTCCTTAGAAAAATTGACAGGAAATGCAAAGAGTGTATACTTATTTTGTCACCACTGACTTGTAGCATGAACGGAACATCTAAATAATTCCAAATTTTGTCACACTATACGTGCTATCTATATGCAGATATATTATTATTTTGCTGGACTACAGAGGGAACCTGCTCGAAGAAGCGGATCCCTATATCTGATTTCATCTTCTCTCGTAATCAGCCATTACGATTACATGATTATTATTTCACTTTTGCAAAATAATGAGATTTAAAAACAACAGCAGCAGCAGCAACAATAACAACAACAACAACAACAATAATGATAATGATAATAATAATGATGATAATAATAATGATAATGATAATAATGATAACAATGATAATAACAATAATAATACTAATGCTAATAGTACTACTACTACTACTATACTACTAATAACAACAACAACAACAACAACAACAACAACAACAACAACAACAACAACAACAACAACAACAACAGTTTGTAGTAGACCAGCATACAAGCAAGGACGTATTCACAACACTTTTCAGGCGGCATGAACCAAAACAGAGCAACAATTATAGTGCCATAATCAATAGTATTGCTACCTCGTTAGCAAAACAGCAATCTCCGTTCTCCTTTTCGATTGCATGCGCGAGCTTGGAAGGTGTTATTACTGGAAAGATATGATATGATTACGCAATGTACAAACGTGACAGCTAATAGTGTGCTGAATAGAACCGGAGGACCGGGGTGGGGGGAGGTGGATACCATCCCCATCTAATAAGCTCGATAAATTGTTTGATTCCAGGTTATTTAAAGCCCGTGTGATGCATCATGATACAAGTATTCTCCTAATTGGTGTTGTTTATTTTTCCAATTTACAGAGCGCCATTAATAGCGAGGAGGTTCGTTTAATTACAGCTTCTGTGCTCAGTAGTGATTGTATATGCAAGATGACAATACACCTTTGTTAGGTGCTCGGTCATGGTACTTTAAAGGGTTTGTGTAATTTTGGTTGAGACCTAACTTCAGGTTCCTAAAATCCTTTTGGTGAGATAATGAGAAAGCTCTTATGAAATATAAAAGAGCATGTAATTCCAATAGGAATTCAATGTTTGTTTGATGAAATTTGATTTTGTAATGGGTGAGATATCCAAAACAAAGCAATCTTAAAAAGGTGGGACCCACCTTTTATTACAAATGCTTTGTTTTACTCTATTTTTGGATGTCTCAGCCATTCTAAACCAATTTTCATCAAACGAATTCCTCTTAGAATGGTATGTTCTGTACTATTTCATATTAAGTGGTTTCTTGCATATGACATCTCGCAAACTTATTCTCGTCTCCACCAATACTGTACCATCCCTTTAACCTGGGACTACAAGAACGTATGGAAGTGGACCTACACTCTTGAACTTAACACACAGACACACACTTGACATGCACATACATTTTAAGTATGTCTAGAGGTGTGTGTATGTTTACAAGTGTGTAATACAGTATTCAATAATGATTTACACTTGCACGTGAATAATAATAATAATAATGATAATAATAATAATAATAATAATAATAATAATAATAATAATAATAATAATAATAATAATAATAATAGTAATGATAATAATAACAATGATAATAACAATAATAATAATACAACATACGTACATACATACATACATACAATTCCTATAGCGTCATTCTCCACTCTGATTAAATGCTCAAGGCGCTTTACATCAAAGCGAAAAGACTGAAAATACAAGTAGGCCTACATGCACCGTAATAGAAGAAGACAAAAAAGAAGACATGAAAGTCTGTCTTCAAAATGCACTACTAAACAAATAGGATTTTGAATTACTCCTAAAAGATGTTTTGGAGCTTGAGTCTTTCAGCTC